>NW_027464703.1:137500-300000 GCF_043290135.1 Rhipicephalus microplus
CCTAACCTAACCCAACCCAACCCAACCTAACCTAAACTAACCTAACCTAACTTAACCTAACCTAACCTAACCTAACCTAACCCAACCTAACCTAACCTAACCTAACCTAACCCAACCCAACCTAACCTAACCTAACCAAACCTAACCTAACCTAACCTTACCTAACCTAACGTAACATAACCTAACCTAACCTAACGTAACGTAACCTAACCTAACCTAACCCAACCTAACCCAACCCAACCCAACCCACCCCAACCTAACCTAATCCAACCCAAACCAACCTAACCTAACCTAACCTAACCTAACGACGGTTACAAGCGCTTTCACATTAGATATCGCAGTTCCTGACTTGTAATGGTGAAAAACACTGCATCTCACTAAGTGACATTGTTTAATGCGGTTTTACGACGGTTCATATCTTAACCTAACCTAACATTCGCACTTGCATCTAAAACGCTCTATTACACTGTTTCGTTCACAATTACGATAATTGCATAACCTCACATTTTTTCAGCAATTTATTGCAGTACAGAACGCTGTATCTCGCTAAATGACATCATTTTTTAAGGTTTCACAATGCTTGCATGCGCTTTAACGAGAATATCACAACATAGCAGTTTCGCACTTGTAACTGCAACACACGCAGTATTTGGCTTGTTCATACCATTTTGTGTGCTTTCACAACATTTCACCTATCGCAGTTTCGTACTTGCAATAAAACAACACTATCTCGTTAGATGACGTCGTTTTTGGTGGTTTCACGACGCTACCTAGCTTAAACTAACATAACTCAACCTAACATAACCTTCCCACTTCTATCATTAGAAAACGTTTTACTCGGTACTTTACATTGCTTTCAACAACATTACGACGGTATCAAGCGCTTTCACATTAGATATCGCAGTTCCCGACTTCTAATGGTGAAAAACACTGCATCTCACTAAGTGACATTGTTTATTGCGGTTTTACGACGGTTCTTAACGTAACCTAACCTAACCTAACCTAACAACCTAACTTAACCTAACATAACCTAACCTAACCTAACCTAACCCAACCCAACCCAACCCAACCTAACCTAACCTAACCTGACCTAACCTAACCTAAACTAACCCAACCCAACCCAACGTAACCTAAACTAACCTAACCAAACCTAACACAACCCAACCAGACCTAACCTAACCTAACCTAACCTAACCTAACCTAACCTAACCTAACGACGGTTGCAAGCGCTTTCACATTAGATATCGCAGTTCCCAACTTGTAATGGTGAAAAATACTGCATCTCACTAAGTGACATTGTTTAACGGTTTTACGACGGTTCATATCTTAACATAACCTAACATCGCACTTGTATATTGAAAGCGTCTATTACACTGTTTCGTGCACAATTACGATATTTGCATAACCTCACAGTTTTTCACCAACTTATTGCAGTACAGAACGCTGTATCTCACTAAATGACATTGTTCTTTAAGGTTTCACGATGCTTGCATGTTCTTCAACGAGAATATCACAATATAGCAGTTTCGCACTTGTAACGGTACAACACGCAGTACCTGGCTAGTGCATGCCGTTTTGTGTCCTTTCACAATATTTGACCTATTGCAGTTTCGTAGTCGCAATAAAACACCACCATCTCATAAAATGACGTCGTTTTTGGTGGTTTCACGACGCTACCTAGGTTAAACTAACATAACTCAACCTAACATAACCTTCGCACTTCTATCGTTAGAAAACGTTTTACTCGGTACTTTACATTGCTTTCTACAACATTACGACGGTATCAAGTGCTTTCACATTAGATATCGCAGTTCCCGACTTCTAATGGTGAAAAACACTGCATCTCACTAAGTGACATTGTTTATTGCGGTTTTACGATGGTTCATATCTTAACCTAACCTAACCTAACCTAACCTAACCTTACCTAACCTAACTTAACCTAACTTAACCTAACCTAACTTAACCTAACCTAACCTAAACTAACCCAACCCAACCCAACCTAACCTAACCTAACCTAACCTAACCCAACCACACCCAACCCAACCCAACCTAACCTAACCTAACCTAACCCAACCCAACCCAACCCAACCTAACCTAACCTAACCTAACACAACCCAACCCAACCTAACCTAACCTAACCTAACCCAACCCAACCCAACCTAACCTAACCCAACCTAACCTAACCTAACATAACCTAACCTAACCCAACCCAACCCAACCCAACCCAACCTAACCTAACCAAACCTAACCTAACCTAACCTAACCTAACCTTACCTAACCTAACCTAACCTAACCTAACGTAACCTAACCTAACCTAACCTAACGTAACCTAACCTAACCTAACGTAACGTAACCTAACCTAACCTAACCCAACCTAACCCAACCCAACCCAACCTAACCTAATCCAACCCAAACCAACCTAACCTAACGTAACCTAACCTAACGACGGTTGCAAGCGCTTTCACATTAGATATCGCAGTTCCCAACTTGTAATGGTGAAAAATACTGCATCTCACTAAGTGACATTGTTTAACGGTTTTACGACGGTTCATATCTTAACATAACCTAACATCGCACTTGTATATTGAAAACGCTCTATTACACTGTTTCTTGGCCCAAATACGATATTTGCATAACCTCACAGTTTTTCACCAACCCATTGCAGTACAGAACGCTGTATCTCGCTAAATGACATTGTTCTTTAAGGTTTCACGATGCTTGCATGTGCTTTAACGAGAATATCACAATATAGCAGTTTCGCACTTGTAACGGTACAACACGCAGTACCTGGCTAGTGCATGCCGTTTTGTGTGCTTTCACAACATTTCAGCTATCGCAGTTTTGTACTCGCAATAAAACAACACTATCTCGTTAGATGACGTCATTTTTGGTGGTTTCACGACGCTACAAAGCTTAAACTAACATAACTCAACCTAACATAACCTTCGCACTTCTATCGTTAGAAAACGTTTTACTCGGTACTTTACATTGCTTTCTACAACATTACGACGGTATCAAGTGCTTTCACATTAGATATCGCAGTTCCCGACTTCTAATGGTGAAAAACACTGAATCTCACTAAGTGACATTGTTTATTGCGGTTTTACGACGGTCCATATCTTAACCTAACCTAACCTAACCTAACCTAACCTTACCTAACCTAACTTAACCTAACCTAACTTAACCTAACCTAACCTAACCTAACCTAACCCAACACAACCCAACCCAACCCAACCTAACCTAACCTAACCTAACCTAACCACACCCAATCCAACCCAACCTAACCTAACCTAACCTGACCTAACCTAACCTAACCCAACCCAACCCAACCTAACCTAAACTAACCTAACCTAACTTAACCTAACCTAACCTAACCTAACCTAACCCAACCTAACCTAACCTAACCTAACCTAACCCAACCCAACCTAACCTAACCTAACCAAACCTAACCTAACCTAACCTTACCTAACCTAACGTAACATAACCTAACCTAACCTAACGTAACGTAACCTAACCTAACCTAACCCAACCTAACCCAACCCAACCCAACCCAACCCACCCAACCTAACCTAATCCAACCCAAACCAACCTAAGCTAACCTAACCTAACCTAACCTAACGACGGTTACAAGCGCTTTCACATTAGATATCGCAGTTCCTGACTTGTAATGGTGAAAAACACTGCATCTCACTAAGTGACATTGTTTAATGCGGTTTTACGACGGTTCATATCTTAACCTAACCTAACATTCGCACTTGCATCTAAAACGCTCTATTACACTGTTTCGTTCACAATTACGATAATTGCATAACCTCACATTTTTTCAGCAACTTAATGCAGTACAGAACGCTGTATCTCGCTAAAGGACATCGTTCTTTAAGGTTTCACGATGCTTGCATGCGCTTTAACGAGAATATCACAATATAGCAGTTTCGCACTTGTAACGGTACAACACGCAGTATTTGGCTTGTTCATGCCGTTTTGTGTGCTTTCACAACATTTCAGCTATCGCAGTTTTGTACTCGCAATAAAACAACACTATCTCGTTAGATGACGTCGTTTTTGGTGGTTTCACGACGCTACCTAGCTTAAACTAACATAACTCAACCTAACATAACCTTCGCACTTCTATCGTTAGAAAACGTTTTACTCGGTACTTTACATTGCTTTCTACAACATTACGACGGTATCAAGTGCTTTCACATTAGATATCGCAGTTCCCGACTTCTAATGGTGAAAAACACTGCATCTCACTAAGTGACATTGTTTATTGCGGTTTTACGATGGTTCATATCTTAACCTAACCTAACCTAGTCTAACCTAACCTAACCTTACCTAACCTAACTTAACCTAACTTAACCTAACCTAACTTAACCTAACCTAACCTAACCTAACCCAACCCAACCCAACCCAACCTAACCTAACCTAACCTAACCCAACCACACCCAACCCAACCCAACCTAACCTAACCTAACCTAACCCAACCCAACCCAACCTAACCTAACCTAACCTAACACAACCCAACCCAACCTAACCTAACCTAACCTAACCCAACCCAACCTAACCTAACTTAACCCAACCTAACCTAACCCAACCTAACCTAACCTAACATAACCTAACCTAACCCAACTCAACCCAACCCAACCCAACCCAACCTAACCTAACCAAACCTAACCTAACCTAACCTAACCTAACCTTACCTAACCTAACCTAACCTAACCTAACGTAACCTAACCTAACCTAACCTAACGTAACCTAACCTAACCTAACGTAACGTAACCTAACCTAACCTAACCCAACCTAACCCAACCCAACCCAACCTAACCTAATCCAACCCAAACCAACCTAACCTAACGTAACCTAACCTAACGACGGTTGCAAGCGCTTTCACATTAGATATCGCAGTTCCCAACTTGTAATGGTGAAAAATACTGCATCTCACTAAGTGACATTGTTTAACGGTTTTACGACGGTTCATATCTTAACATAACCTAACATCGCACTTGTATATTGAAAACGCTCTATTACACTGTTTCTTGCACAAATACGATATTTGCATAACCTCACAGTTTTTCACCAACCCATTGCAGTACAGAACGCTGTATCTCGCTAAATGACATTGTTCTTTAAGGTTTCACGATGCTTGCATGTGCTTTAACGAGAATATCACAATATAGCAGTTTCGCACTTGTAACGGTACAACACGCACTACCTGGCTAGTGCATGCCGTTTTGTGTCCTTTCACAATATTTGACCTATTGCAGTTTCGTAGTCGCAATAAAACACCACTATCTCATAAGATGACGTCGTTTTTGGTGGTTTCACGACGCTACCTAGCTTAAACTAACTCAACCTAACATAACCTTCGCACTTCTATCGTTAGAAAACGTTTTACTCGCTACTTTACATTGCTTTCTACAACAATTCGACGGTTTCATGCGATTTATCATAAGACATCGCAGTTCCCGACTTGTAATGGTGAAAAACACTGCATCTCACTAAGTGACATTGTTTAATGCGGTTTTACGACGGTTCATATCTTAACATAACCTAACATCGCATTTGTATCTAAAAGCGCTCTATTACACTGTTTCGTGCACAAATACGATATTTGCATAACCTCACAGTTTTTCACCAACTTATTGCAGTACAGAACGCTGTATCTCGCTAAATGACATTGTTGTTTAAGGTTTCACGATGCTTGCATGTTCTTCAACGAGAATATCACAATATAGCAGTTTCGCACTTGTAACGGTACAACACGCAGTACCTGGCTAGTGCATGCCGTTTTGTGTCCTTTCACAATATTTGACCTATTGCAGTTTCGTAGTCGCAATAAAACACCACTATCTCATAAAATGACGTCGTTTTTGGTGGTTTCACGACGCTACCTAGCTTAAACTAACATAACTCAACCTAACATAACCTTCGCACTTCTATCGTTAGAAAACGTTTTACTCGGTACTTTACATTGCTTTCTACAACATTACGACGGTATCAAGTGCTTTCACATTACATATCGCAGTTCCCGACTTCTAATGGTGAAAAACACTGCATCTCACTAAGTGACATTGTTTATTGCGGTTTTACGACGGTCCATATCTTGACCTAACCTAACCTAACCTAACCTTACCTAACCTAACTTAACCTAACCTAACCTAACCTAACCTAACCCAACACAACCCAACCCAACCCAACCTAACCTAACCTAACCTAACCTAACCCAACCAAACCCAACCCAACCCAACCTAACCTAACCTAACCTGACCTAACCTAACCTAACCCAACCCAACCCAACCTAACCTAAACTAACCTAACCTAACTTAACCTAACCTAACCCAACCTAACCTAACCCAACCTAACCTAACCTAACCTAACCTAACCTAACCCAACTCAACCTAACCTAACCTAACCAAACCTAACCTAACCTAACCTAACCTAACCTTACCTAACCTAATGTAACATAACCTAACCTAACCTAACGTAACGTAACCTAACCTAACCTAACCTAACCCAACCTAACCCAACCCAACCCAACCCAACCCAACCTAACCTAATCCAACCCAAACCAACCTAACCTAACCTAACCTAACCTAACGACGGTTGCAAGCGCTTTCACATTAGATATCGCAGTTCCCAACTTGTAATGGTGAAAAATACTGCATCTCACTAAGTGACATTGTTTAACGGTTTTACGACGGTTCATATCTTAACATAACCTAACATCGCACTTGTATATTGAAAGCGTCTATTACACTGTTTCGTGCACAAATACGATATTTGCATAACCTCACAGTTTTTCACCAACTTATTGCAGTACAGAACGCTGTATCTCGCTAAATGACATTGTTCTTTAAGGTTTCACGATGCTTGCATGTTCTTCAACGAGAATATCACAATATAGCAGTTTCGCACTTGTAACGGTACAACACGCAGTACCTGGCTAGTGCATGCCGTTTTGTGTCCTTTCACAAGATTTGACCTATTGCAGTTTCGTAGTCGCAATAAAACACCACCATCTCATAAAATGACGTCGTTTTTGGTAGTTTCACGACGCTACCTAGGTTAAACTAACATAACTCAACCTAACATAACCTTCGCACTTCTATCGTTAGAAAACGTTTTACTCGGTACTTTACATTGCTTTCTACAACATTACGACGGTATCAAGTGCTTTCACATTAGATATCGCAGTTCCCGACTTCTAATGGTGAAAAACACTGCATCTCACTAAGTGACATTGTTTATTGCGGTTTTACGATGGTTCATATCTTAACCTAACCTAACCTAACCTAACCTAACCTAACCTTACCTAACCTAACTTAACCTAACTTAACCTAACCTAACTTAACCTAACCTAACCTAACCTAACCTAACCCAACCCAACCCAACCTAACCTAACCTAACCTAACCTAACCCAACCACACCCAACCCAACCCAACCTAACCTAACCTAACCTAACCCAACCCAACCCAACCTAACCTAACCTAACCTAACCTAACACAACCCAACCCAACCTAACCTAACCTAACCTAACCCAACCCAACCCAACCTAACCTAACCCAACCTAACCTAACCTAACATAACCTAACCTAACCCAACCCAACCCAACCCAACCCAACCTAACCTAACCAAACCTAACCTAACCTAACCTAACCTTACCTAACCTAACCTAACCTAACCTAACGTAACCTAACCTAACCTAACCTAACGTAACCTAACCTAACCTAACGTAACGTAACCTAACCTAACCTAACCCAACCTAACCCAACCCAACCCAACCTAACCTAATCCAACCCAAACCAACCTAACCTAACGTAACCTAACCTAACGACGGTTGCAAGCGCTTTCACATTAGATATCGCAGTTCCCAACTTGTAATGGTGAAAAATACTGCATCTCACTAAGTGACATTGTTTAACGGTTTTACGACGGTTCATATCTTAACATAACCTAACATCGCACTTGTATATTGAAAACGCTCTATTACACTGTTTCTTGGCCCAAATACGATATTTGCATAACCTCACAGTTTTTCACCAACCCATTGCAGTACAGAACGCTGTATCTCGCTAAATGACATTGTTCTTTAAGGTTTCACGATGCTTGCATGTGCTTTAACGAGAATATCACAATATAGCAGTTTCGCACTTGTAACGGTACAACACGCAGTACCTGGCTAGTGCATGCCGTTTTGTGTGCTTTCACAACATTTCAGCTATCGCAGTTTTGTACTCGCAATAAAACAACACTATCTCGTTAGATGACGTCGTTTTTGGTGGTTTCACGACGCTACAAAGCTTAAACTAACATAACTCAACCTAACATAACCTTCGCACTTCTATCGTTAGAAAACGTTTTACTCGGTACTTTACATTGCTTTCTACAACATTACGACGGTATCAAGTGCTTTCACATTAGATATCGCAGTTCCCGACTTCTAATGGTGAAAAACACTGAATCTCACTAAGTGACATTGTTTATTGCGGTTTTACGACGGTCCATATCTTAACCTAACCTAACCTAACCTAACCTTACCTAACCTAACTTAACCTAACCTAACTTAATCTAACCTAACCTAACCTAACCTAACCCAACACAACCCAACCCAACCCAACCTAACCTAACCTAACCTAACCTAACCACACCCAATCCAACCCAACCTAACCTAACCTAACCTGACCTAACCTAACCTAACCCAACCCAACCCAACCTAACCTAAACTAACCTAACCTAACTTAACCTAACCTAACCTAACCTAACCTAACCCAACCTAACCTAACCTAACCTAACCTAACCCAACCCAACCTAACCTAACCTAACCAAACCTAACCTAACCTAACCTAACCTTACCTAACCTAACGTAACATAACCTAACCTAACCTAACGTAACGTAACCTAACCTAACCTAACCCAACCTAACCCAACCCAACCCAACCCACCCCAACCTAACCTAATCCAACCCAAACCAACCTAACCTAACCTAACCTAACCTAACGACGGTTACAAGCGCTTTCACATTAGATATCGCAGTTCCTGACTTGTAATGGTGAAAAACACTGCATCTCACTAAGTGACATTGTTTAATGCGGTTTTACGACGGTTCATATCTTAACCTAACCTAACATTCGCACTTGCATCTAAAACGCTCTATTACACTGTTTCGTTCACAATTACGATAATTGCATAACCTCACATTTTTTCAGCAACTTAATGCAGTACAGAACGCTGTATCTCGCTAAAGGACATCGTTCTTTAAGGTTTCACGATGCTTGCATGCGCTTTAACGAGAATATCACAATATAGCAGTTTCGCACTTGTAACGGTACAACACGCAGTATTTGGCTTGTTCATGCCGTTTTGTGTGCTTTCACAACATTTCAGCTATCGCAGTTTTGTACTCGCAATAAAACAACACTATCTCGTTAGATGACGTCGTTTTTGGTGGTTTCACGACGCTACCTAGCTTAAACTAACATAACTCAACCTAACATAACCTTCGCACTTCTATCGTTAGAAAACGTTTTACTCGGTACTTTACATTGCATTCTACAACATTACGACGGTATCAAGTGCTTTCACATTAGATATCGCAGTTCCCGACTTCTAATGGTGAAAAACACTGCATCTCACTAAGTGACATTGTTTATTGCGATTTTACGACGGTCCATATCTTGACCTAACCTAACCTAACCTAGCCTTACCTAACCTAACTTAACCTAACCTAACCTAACCTAACCTAACCTAACCTAACCCAACACAACCCAACCCAACCCAACCTAACCTAACCTAACCTAACCTAACCTAACCCAACCACACCCAACCCAACCCAACCTAACCTAACCTAACCTGACCTAACCTAACCTAACCCAACCCAACCCAACCTAACCTAAACTAACCTAACCTAACTTAACCTAACCTAACCCAACCTAACCTAACCCAACCTAACCTAACCTAACCTAACCTAACCTAACCTAACCCAACTCAACCTAACCTAACCTAACCAAACCTAACCTAACCTAACCTAACCTTACCTAACCTAACGTAACATAACCTAACCTAACCTAACGTAACGTAACCTAACCTAACCTAACCTAACCCAACCTAACCCAACCCAACCCAACCCAACCTAACCTAATCCAACCCAAACCAACCTAACCTAACCTAACGACGGTTGCAAGCGCTTTCACATTAGATATCGCAGTTCCCAACTTGTAATGGTGAAAAATACTGCATCTCACTAAGTGACATTGTTTAACGGTTTTTCGACGGTTCATATCTTAACATAACCTAACATCGCACTTGTATATTGAAAGCGTCTATTACACTGTTTCGTGCACAAATACGATATTTGCATAACCTCACAGTTTTTCACCAACTTATTGCAGTACAGAACGCTGTATCTCGCTAAATGACATTGTTCTTTAAGGTTTCACGATGCTTGCATGTTCTTCAACGAGAATATCACAATATAGCAGTTTCGCACTTGTAACGGTACAACACGCAGTACCTGGCTAGTGCATGCCGTTTTGTGTCCTTTCACAATATTTGACCTATTGCAGTTTCGTAGTCGCAATAAAACACCACTATCTCATAAAATGACGTCGTTTTTGGTGGTTTCACGACGCTACCTAGCTTAAACTAACATAACTCAACCTAACATAACCTTCGCACTTCTATCGTTAGAAAACGTTTTACTCGGTACTTTACATTGCTTTCTACAACATTACGACGGTATCAAGTGCTTTCACATTAGATATCGCAGTTCCCGACTTCTAATGGTGAAAAACACTGCATCTCACTAAGTGACATTGTTTATTGCGGTTTTACGATGGTTCATATCTTAACCTAACCTAACCTAACCTAACCTAACCTCACCTAACCTAACTTAACCTAACTTAACCTAACCTAACTTAACCTAACCTAACCTAACCTAACCCAACCCAACCCAACCCAACCTAACCTAACCTAACCTAACCTAACCCAACCACACCCAACCCAACCCAACCTAACCTAACCTAACCTAACCCAACCCAACCCAACCTAACCTAACCTAACCTAACACAACCCAACCCAACCTAACCTAACCTAACCTAACCCAACCCAACCTAACCTATCTTAACCCAACCTAACCTAACCCAACCTAACCAAACCTAACATAACCTAACCTAACCCAACCCAACCCAACCCAACCCAACCTAACCTAACCAAACCTAACCTAACCTAACCTAACCTAACCTTACCTAACCTAACCTAACCTAACCTAACCTAACGTAACCTAACCTAACCTAACCTAACGTAACCTAACCTAACCTAACGTAACGTAACCTAACCTAACCTAACCCAACCTAACCCAACCCAACCCAACCTAACCTAATCCAACCCAAACCAACCTAACCTAACGTAACCTAACCTAACGACGGTTGCAAGCGCTTTCACATTAGATATCGCAGTTCCCAACTTGTAATGGTGAAAAATACTGCATCTCACTAAGTGACATTGTTTAACGGTTTTACGACGGTTCATATCTTAACATAACCTAACATCGCACTTGTATATTGAAAACGCTCTATTACACTGTTTCTTGCACAAATACGATATTTGCATAACCTCACAGTTTTTCACCAACCCATTGCAGTACAGAACGCTGTATCTCGCTAAATGACATTGTTCTTTAAGGTTTCACGATGCTTGCATGTGCTTTAACGAGAATATCACAATATAGCAGTTTCGCACTTGTAACGGTACAACACGCACTACCTGGCTAGTGCATGCCGTTTTGTGTCCTTTCACAATATTTGACCTATTGCAGTTTCGTAGTCGCAATAAAACACCACTATCTCATAAGATGACGTCGTTTTTGGTGGTTTCACGACGCTACCTAGCTTAAACTAACTCAACCTAACATAACCTTCGCACTTCTATCGTTAGAAAACGTTTTACTCGCTACTTTACATTGCTTTCTACAACAATTCGACGGTTTCATGCGATTTAACATAAGACATCGCAGTTCCCGACTTGTAATGGTGAAAAACACTGCATCTCACTAAGTGACATTGTTTAATGCGGTTTTACGACGGTTCATATCTTAACATAACCTAACATCGCATTTGTATCTAAAAGTGCTCTATTACACTGTTTCGTTCACAAATACGATATTTGCATAACCTCACAGTTTTTCACCAACTTATTGCAGTACAGAACGCTGTATCTCGCTAAATGACATCGTTGTTTAAGGTTTCACGATGCTTGCATGCGCTTTAACGAGAATATCACAATATAGCAGTTTCGCACTTGTAACGGTACAACACGCAGTATTTGGCTTGTTCATGCCGTTTTGTGTGCTTTCACAACATTTCAGCTATCGCAGTTTTGTACTCGCAATAAAACAACACTATCTCGTTAGATGACGTCGTTTTTGGTGGTTTCACGACGCTACAAAGCTTAAACTAACATAACTCAACCTAACATAACCTTCGCACTTCTGTCGTTAGAAAACGTTTTACTCGGTACTTTACATTGCTTTCTACAACATTACGACGGTATCAAGTGCTTTCACATTAGATATCGCAGTTCCCGACTTCTAATGGTGAAAAACACTGCATCTCACTAAGTGACATTGTTTATTGCGGTTTTACGACGGTCCATATCTTAACCTAACCTAACCTAACCTAACTTAACCTAACCTAACCTAACCTAACCTAACCCAACACAACCCAACCCAACCCAACCTAACCTAACCTAACCTAACCACACCCAACCCAACCCAACCTAACCTAACCTAACCTGACCTAACCTAACCTAACCCAACCCAACCCAACCTAACCTAAACTAACCTAACCTAACTTAACCTAACCTAACCTAACCTAACCCAACCTAACCTAACCTAACCTAACCTAACCCAACCCAACCTAACCTAACCTAACCAAACCTAACCTAACCTAACCTAACCTTACCTAACCTAACGTAACATAACCTAACCTAACCTAACGTAACGTAACCTAACCTAACCTAGCCCAACCTAACCCAACCCAACCCAACCCAACCCAACCTAACCTAATCCAACCCAAACCAACCTAACCTAACCTAACCTAACGACGGTTACAAGCGCTTTCACGTTAGATATCGCAGTTCCTGACTTGTAATGGTGAAAAACACTGCATCTCACTAAGTGACATTGTTTAATGCGGTTTTACGACGGTTCATATCTTAACCTAACCTAACATTCGCACTTGTATCTCAAAACGCTCAATTACACTGTTTCGTTCACAATTACGATATTTGCATGACCTCACAGTTTTTTACCAACTTATTACAGCACAGAACGCGGTATCTCGCTAAATGACATTGTTCTTTAAGGTTTCACGATGCTTGCATGTGCTTTAACGAGAATATCACAATATAGCAGTTTCGCACTTGTAACGGTACAACACGCAGTACCTGGCTTGTTCATGCCGTTTTGTGTGCTTTCACAACATTTCACCTATTGCAGTTTCGTATATGCAATAAAACAACACTATCTCGTTATAATGACGTCGTTTTTGGTGGTTTCACGACGCTACCTAGCTTAAACTAACATAACTCAACCTAACATAACCTTCGCACTTCTATCATTAGAAAACGTTTTACTCGCTACTTTACATTGCTTTCTACAACATTACGACGGTATCAAGCGCTTTCACATTAGATATCGCAGTTCCCGACTTCTAATGGTGAAAAACACTGCATCTCACTAAGTGACATTGTTTATTGCGGTTTCACGACGGTTCATATCTTAACCTAACCTAACCTAACCTCACCTAACCTAACCTAACCTTACCTAATCTAACTTAACCTAACTTAACCTAACCTAACTTAACCTAACCTAACCTAACCTAACCTAACCCAACACAACCCAACCCAACCCAACCCAACCTAACCTAACCTAACCTAACCCAACCCCACCCAACCCAACCCAACCTAACCTAACCTAACCTGACCTAACCTAACCAAGCCAACCCAACCCAACCTAACCTAAACTAACCTAACCTAACCTAACCTAACACAACCCAACCCAGCCTAACCCAACCTAGCCTAACCCAACCTAACCTAACCTAACCTAACCTAACCCAACCCAACCCAACCTAACCTAAACTAACCTAAAATTACCTAACCTAACCTAGTCTAACCCAACCCAACCCAACCCAACCTAACCCTACCCAACCTAACCTAACCTAACCCAACCACACCCAACCCAACCCAACCTAACCTAACCTAACCTGACGTAACCTAACCTAACCCAACCCAACCCAACCTAACCTAAACCTAACCTAACCTAACACAACCCAACCCAACCCAACCTAACCTAACCTAACCTAACCCAACCCAACCTAACCTAACCTAACCCAACCTAACCTAACCCAACCTAACCTAACCCAACCCAACCCAACCTAACCTAACCAAACCTAACCTAACCTAACCTTACCTAACCTAGCCTAACCTAACCTAACCTAACGTAACCTAACCTTACCTAACGTAACCTAACGTAACCTAACCTAACCTAACGTAACCTAACCTAACCTAACCTAACCCAACCTAACCCAACCCAACCCAACCCAACCCAACCTAACCTAAAGCAACCCAAACCAACCTAACCTAACCTAACCTAACCCAACCAAACCCAACCCAACCCAACCCAACCTAACCTAATCCAACCCAAACCAACCTAACCTAACCTAACCTAACGACGGTTACAAGCGCTTTCACATTAGATATCGCAGTTCCTGACTTGTAATGGTGAAAAACACTGCATCTCACTAAGTGACATTGTTTAATGCGGTTTTACGACGGTTCTTATCTTAACCTAACCTAACATTCGCACTTGTATCTCAAAACGCTCAATTACACTGTTTCGTTCACAATTACGATATTTGCATGACCTCACAGTTTTTTACCAACTTATTACAGCACAGAACGCTGTATCTCGCTAAATGACATTGTTCTTTAAGGTTTCACGATGTTTGCATGGGCTTTAACGAGAATATCACAATATAGCAGTTTCGCACTTGTAACGGTACAACACGCAGTACCTGGCTTGTTCATGCCGTTTTGTGTGCTTTCACAACATTTCACCTATTGCAGTTTCGTATATGCAATAAAACAACACTATCTCGTTATAATGACGTCGTTTTTGGTGGTTTCACGACGCTACCTAGCTTAAACTAACATAACTCAACCTAACATAACCTTCGCACTTCTATCATTAGAAAACGTTTTACTCGCTACTTTACATTGCTTTCTACAACATTACGACGGTATCAAGCGCTTTCACATTAGATATCGCAGTTCCCGACTTCTAATGGTGAAAAACACTGCATCTCACTAAGTGACATTGTTTATTGCGGTTTCACGACGGTTCATATCTTAACCTAACCTAACCTAACCCAACCTAACCTAACCCAACCTAACCTAACATAACCTAACCCAACCCAACCCAACCCAACCCAACCTAACCTAATCCAACCCAAACCAACCTAACCTAACCTAACCTAACCTAACGACGGTTGCAAGCGCTTTCACATTAGATATCGCAGTTCCCGACTTGTAATGGTGAAAAACACTGCATCTCACTAAGTGACATTGTTTAATGCGGTTTTACGACGGTCCATATCTTAACCTAACCTAACCTAACCTAACCTTACCTAACCTAACTTAACCTAACCTAACTTAACCTAACCTAACCTAACCTAACCTAACCCAACACAACCCAACCCAACCCAACCTAACCTAACCTAACCTAACCACACCCAACCCAACCCAACCTAACCTAACCTAACCTGACCTAACCTAACCTAACCCAATAATACGGAAAGACGGGCTAGTTGGTACTGCTGCATAATTGAAGTTTTTGCGCACACACACAAGGACACAGAAGAAGGGAACACAAGGACCAGCGCAGTCTCAAAACGCACAGTCTCAGAACACAAGGACTGCGCTGGTCCTTGTGTTCCCTTCTTCTGTGTCCTTGTGTGTGTGCGCAAAAACTTCAACTAACCTAACCCAACCCAACCCAACCTAACCTAAACTAACCTAACCTAACTTAACCTAACCTAACCTAACCTAACCTAACCCAACCTAACCTAACCTAACCTAACCTAACCTAACCCAACCCAACCTAACCTAACCTAACCAAACCTAACCTAACCTAACCTAACCTTACCTAACCTAACGTAACATAACCTAACCTAACCTAACGTAACGTAACCTAACCTAACCTAACCCAACCTAACCCAACCCAACCCAACCCAACCCAACCTAACCTAATCCAAACCAACCTAACCTAACCTAACCTAACGACGGTTACAAGCGCTTTCACATTAGATATCGCAGTTCCTGACTTGTAATGGTGAAAAACACTGCATCTCACTAAGTGACATTGTTTAATGCGGTTTTACGACGGTTCATATCTTAACCTAACCTAACATTCGCACTTGTATCTCAAAACGCTCAATTACACTGTTTCGTCACAATTACGATATTTGCATGACCTCACAGTTTTTTACCAACTTATTACAGCACAGAACGCTGTATCTCGCTAAATGACATTGTTCTTTAAGGTTTCACGATGCTTGCATGTGCTTTAACGAGAATATCACAATATAGCAGTTTCGCACTTGTAACGGTACAACACGCAGTACCTGGCTTGTTCATGCCGTTTTGTGTGCTTTCACAACATTTCACCTATTGCAGTTTCGTATATGCAATAAAACAACACTATCTCGTTATAATGACGTCGTTTTTGGTGGTTTCACGACGCTACCTAGCTTAAACTAACATAACTCAACCTAACATAACCTTCGCACTTCTATCGTTAGAAAACGTTTTACTCGGTACTTTACATTGCTTTCTACAACATTACGACGGTATCAAGTGCTTTCACATTAGATATCGCAGTTCCCGACTTCTAATGGTGAAAAACACTGCATCTCACTAAGTGACATTGTTTATTGCGGTTTTACGACGGTCCATATCTTAACCTAACCTAACCTAACCTAACCTTACCTAACCTAACTTAACCTAACCTAACTTAACCTAACCTAACCTAACCTAACCTAACCCAACACAACCCAACCCAACCCAACCTAACCTAACCTAACCTAACCACACCCAACCCAACCCAACCTAACCTAACCTAACCTGACCTAACCTAACCTAACCCAACCCAACCCAACCTAACCTAAACTAACCTAACCTAACTTAACCTAACCTAACCTAACCTAACCTAACCCAACCTAACCTAACCTAACCTAACCTAACCTAACCCAACCCAACCTAACCTAACCTAACCAAACCTAACCTAACCTAACCTAACCTTACCTAACCTAACGTAACATAACCTAACATAACCTAACGTAACGTAACCTAACCTAACCTAACCCAACCTAACCCAACCCAACCCAACCCAACCTAACCTAATCCAACCCAAACCAACCTAACCTAACCTAACCTAACGACGGTTACAAGCGATTTCACATTAGATATCGCAGTTCCTGACTTGTAATGGTGAAAAACACTGCATCTCACTAAGTGACATTGTTTAATGCGGTTTTACGACGGTTCATATCTTAACATAACCTAACATCGCATTTGTATCTAAAAGCGCTCTATTACACTGTTTCGTTCACAAATACGATATTTGCATAACCTCACAGTTTTTCACCAACTTATTGCAGTACAGAACGCTGTATCTCGCTAAATGACAGCGTTGTTTAAGGTTTCACGATGCTTGCATGCGCTTTAACGAGAATATCACAATATAGCAGTTTCGCACTTGTAACGGTACAACACGCAGTATTTGGCTTGTTCATGCCGTTTTGTGTGCTTTCACAACATTTCAGCTATCGCAGTTTTGTACTCGCAATAAAACAACACTATCTCGTTAGATGACGTCGTTTATGGTGGTTTCACGACGCTACCTAGCTTAAACTAACATAACTCAACCTAACATAACCTTCGCACTTCTATCGTTAGAAAACGTTTTACTCGGTACTTTACATTGCTTTCTACAACATTACGACGGTATCAAGTGCTTTCACATTACATATCGCAGTTCCCGACTTCTAATGGTGAAAAACACTGCATCTCACTAAGTGACATTGTTTATTGCGGTTTTACGACGGTCCATATCTTGACCTAACCTAACCTAACCTAACCTTACCTAACCTAACTTAACCTAACCTAACTTAACCTAACCTAACCTAACCTAACCTAACCCAACAGAACCCAACCCAACCCAACCTAACCTAACCTAACCTAACCTAACCCAAGCAAACCCAACCCAACCCAACCTAACCTAACCTAACCTGACCTAACCTAACCTAACCCAACCCAACCCAACCTAACCTAAACTAACCTAACCTAACTTAACCTAACCTAACCCAACCTAACCTAACCCAACCTAACCTAACCTAACCTAACCTAACCCAACTCAACCTAACCTAACCTAACCAAACCTAACCTAACCTAACCTAACGTAACCTTACCTAACCTAATGTAACATAACCTAACCTAACCTAACGTAACGTAACCTAACCTAACCTAACCTAACCCAACCTAACCCAACCCAACCCAACCCAACCTAACCTAATCCAACCCAAACCAACCTAACCTAACCTAACCTAACCTAACGACGGTTGCAAGCGCTTTCACATTAGATATCGCAGTTCCCAACTTGTAATGGTGAAAAATACTGCATCTCACTAAGTGACATTGTTTAACGGTTTTACGACGGTTCATATCTTAACATAACCTAACATCGCACTTGTATATTGAAAGCGTCTATTACACTGTTTCGTGCACAAATACGATATTTGCATAACCTCACAGTTTTTCACCAACTTATTGCAGTACAGAACGCTGTATCTCGCTAAATGACATTGTTCTTTAAGGTTTCACGATGCTTGCATGTTCTTCAACGAGAATATCACAATATAGCAGTTTCGCACTTGTAACGGTACAACACGCAGTACCTGGCTAGTGCATGCCGTTTTGTGTCCTTTCACAATATTTGACCTATTGCAGTTTCGTAGTCGCAATAAAACACCACTATCTCATAAAATGACGTCGTTTTTGGTGGTTTCACGACGCTACCTAGCTTAAACTAACATAACTCAACCTAACATAACCTTCGCACTTCTATCGTTAGAAAACGTTTTACTCGGTACATTACATTGCTTTCTACAACATTACGACGGTATCAAGTGCTTTCACATTAGATATCGCAGTTCCCGACTTCTAATGGTGAAAAACACTGCATCTCACTAAGTGACATTGTTTATTGCGGTTTTACGATGGTTCATATCTTAACCTAACCTAACCTAACCTAACCTAACCTAACCTTACCTAACCTAACTTAACCTAACTTAACCTAACTTAACCTAACCTAACCTAACCTAACCTAACCTAACCCAACCCAACCCAACCTAACCTAACCTAACCTAACCTAACCCAACCACACCCAACCCAACCCAACCTAACCTAACCTAACCTAACCCAACCCAACCCAACCTAACCTAACCTAACCTAACCTAACACAACCCAACCCGACCTAACCTAACCTAACCTAACCCAACCCAACCCAACCTAACCTAACCCAACCTAACCTAACCTAACATAACCTAACCTAACCCAACCCAACCCAACCCAACCCAACCTAACCTAACCAAACCTAACCTAACCTAACCTAACCTAACCTTACCTAACCTAACCTAACCTAACCTAACGTAACCTAACCTAACCTAACCTAACGTAACCTAACCTAACCTAACGTAACGTAACCTAACCTAACCTAACCCAACCCAACCCAACCTAACCTAAACTAACCTAACCTAACTTAACCTAACCTAACCTAACCTAACCTAACCCAACCTAACCTAACCTAACCTAACCTAACCTAACCCAACCCAACCTAACCTAACCTAACCAAACCTAACCTAACCTAACCTAACCTTACCTAACCTAACGTAACATAACCTAACCTAACCTAACGTAACGTAACCTAACCTAACCTAACCCAACCTAACCCAACCCAACCCAACCCACCCCAACCTAACCTAATCCAACCCAAACCAACCTAACCTAACCTAACCTAACCTAACGACGGTTACAAGCGCTTTCACATTAGATATCGCAGTTCCTGACTTGTAATGGTGAAAAACACTGCATCTCACCAAGTGACATTGTTTAATGCGGTTTTACGACGGTTCATATCTTAACCTAACCTAACCTAACCCAACCCAACCCAACCTAACCTAACCTAACCTAACCTAACACAACCCAACCCAACCTAACCTAACCTAACCTGACCTAACCTAACCTAACCCAACCCAACCCAACCTAACCTAAACTAACCTAACCTAACTTAACCTAACCTAACCTAACCTAACCTAACCCAACCTAACCTAACCTAACCTAACCTAACCTAACCCAACCCAACCTAACCTAACCTAACCAAACCTAACCTAACCTAACCTAACCTTACCTAACCTAACGTAACATAACCTAACCTAACCTAACGTAACGTAACCTAACCTAACCTAACCCAACCTAACCCAACCCAACCCAACCCACCCCAACCTAACCTAATCCAACCCAAACCAACCTAACCTAACCTAACCTAACCTAACGACGGTTACAAGCGCTTTCACATTAGATATCGCAGTTCCTGACTTGTAATGGTGAAAAACACTGCATCTCACCAAGTGACATTGTTTAATGCGGTTTTACGACGGTTCATATCTTAACCTAACCTAACATTCGCACTTGCATCTAAAACGCTCTATTACACTGTTTCGTTCACAATTACGATAATTGCATAACCTCACAGTTTTTCAGCAATTTATTGCAGTACAGAACGCTGTATCTCGCTAAATGACATCATTTTTTAAGGTTTCACAATGCTTGCATGCGCTTTAACGAGAATATCAGAACATAGCAGTTTCGCACTTGTAACTGCAACACACGCAGTATTTGGCTTGTTCATACCATTTTGTGTGCTTTCACAACATTTCACCTATCGCAGTTTCGTACTTGCAATAAAACAACACTATCTCGTTAGATGACGTCGTTTTTGGTGGTTTCACGACGCTACCTAGCTTAAACTAACATAACTCAACCTAACATAACCTTCCCACTTTTATCATTAGAAAACGTTTTACTCGGTACTTTACATTGCTTTCAACAACATTACGACGGTATCAAGCGCTTTCACATTAGATATCGCAGTTCCCGACTTCTAATGGTGAAAAACACTGCATCTCACTAAGTGACATTGTTTATTGCGGTTTTACGACGGTTCTTAACGTAACCTAACCTAACCTAACCTAACAACCTAACTTAACCTAACATAACCTAACCTAACCTAACCTAACCCAACCCAACCCAACCCAACCCAACCTAACCTAACCTAACCTGACCTAACCTAACCTAAACTAACCCAACCCAACCCAACGTAACCTAAACTAACCTAACCAAACCTAACACAACCCAACCAGACCTAACCTAACCTAACCTAACCTAACCCAACCCAACCTAACCTAACTTAACCCAACCTAACCTAACCCAACCTAACCTAACCTAACATAACCTAACCTAACCCAACCCAACCCAACCCAACCTTACCTAACCTAACCTAACCAAATCTAACCTAACTTAACCTAACCTAACCTTACCTTAACTAACCTAACCTAACCTAACGTAACCTAACCTAACCTAACCTAACCTAACCTAACGACGGTTGCAAGCGCTTCACATTAGATATCGCAGTTCCCGACTTGTAATGGTGAAAAACACTGCATCTCACTAAGTGACATTGTTTAATGCGGTTTTACGACGGTTCATATCTTAACCTAACCTAACATTCGCACTTGTATTTAAAAACGCTCTATTACACTGTTTCGTTCACAATTACAATATTTGCATAACCTCACAGTTTTTCAGCAACTTATTGCAGTACAGAACGCTGTATCTCGCTAAAGGACATCGTTCTTTAAGGTTTCACGATGCTTGCATGCGCTTTAACGAGAATATCACAATATAGCAGTTTCGCACTTGTAACGGTACAACACGCAGTATTTGGCTTGTTCATGCCGTTTTGTGTGCTTTCACATTTCAGCTATCGCAGTTTTGTACTCGCAATAAAACAACACTATCTCGTTAGATGACGTCGTTTTTGGTGGTTTCACGACGCTACCTAGCTTAAACTAACATAACTCAACCTAACATAACCTTCGCACTTCTATCGTTAGAAAACGTTTTACTCGGTACTTTACATTGCATTCTACAACATTACGACGGTATCAAGTGCTTTCACATTAGATATCGCAGTTCCCGACTTCTAATGGTGAAAAACACTGCATCTCACTAAGTGACATTGTTTATTGTGGTTTTACGACGGTCCATATCTTGACCTAACCTAACCTAACCTAACCTTACCTAACCTAACTTAACCTAACCTAACCTAACCTAACCTAACCTAACCCAACACAACCCAACCCAACCCAACCTAACCTAACCTAACCTAACCTAACCCAACCACACCCAACCCAACCCAACCTAACCTAACCTGACCTAACCTAACCTAACCCAACCCAACCCAACCTAACCTAAACTAACCTAACCTAACTTAACCTAACCTAACCCAACCTAACCTAACCCAACCTAACCTAACCTAACCTAACCTAACCCAACTCAACCTAACCTAACCTAACCAAACCTAACCTAACCTAACCTAACCTTACCTAACCTAACGTAACATAACCTAACCTAACCTAACGTAACGTAACGTAACCTAACCTAACCTAACCCAACCTAACCCAACCCAACCCAACCGAACCTAACCTAATCCAACCCAAACCAACCTAACCTAACCTAACCTAACCTAACCTAACGACGGTTGCAAGCGCTTTCACATTAGATATCGCAGTTCCCAACTTGTAATGGTGAAAAATACTGCATCTCACTAAGTGACATTGTTTAACGGTTTTTCGACGGTTCATATCTTAACATAACCTAACATCGCACTTGTATATTGAAAGCGTCTATTACACTGTTTCGTGCACAAATACGATATTTGCATAACCTCACAGTTTTTCACCAACTTATTGCAGTACAGAACGCTGTATCTCGCTAAATGACATTGTTCTTTAAGGTTTCACGATGCTTGCATGTTCTTCAACGAGAATATCACAATATAGCAGTTTCGCACTTGTAACGGTACAACACGCAGTACCTGGCTAGTGCATGCCGTTTTGTGTCCTTTCAAATTATTTGACCTATTGCAGTTTCGTAGTCGCAATAAAACACCACTATCTCATAAAATGACGTCGTTTTTGGTGGTTTCACGACGCTACCTAGCTTAAACTAACATAACTCAACCAAACATAACCTTCGCACTTCTATCGTTAGAAAACGTTTTACTCGGTACTTTACATTGCTTTCTACAACATTAAGACGGTATCAAGTGCTTTCACATTAGATATCGCAGTTCCCGACTTCTAATGGTGAAAAACACTGCATCTCACTAAGTGACATTGTTTATTGCGGTTTTACGATGGTTCATATCTTAACCTAACCTAACCTAACCTAACCTAACCTAACCTTACCTAACCTAACTTAACCTAACTTAACCTAACCTAACTTAACCTAACCTAACCTAACCTAACCCAACCCAACCCAACCTAACCTAACCTAACCTAACCTAACCCAACCACACCCAACCCAACCCAACCTAACCTAACCTAACCTAACCCAACCCAACCCAACCTAACCTAACCTAACCTAACACAACCCAACCCAACCTAACCTAACCTAACCTAACCCAACCCAACCTAACCTATCTTAACCCAACCTAACCTAACCCAACCTAACCTAACCTAACATAACCTAACCTAACCCAACCCAACCCAACCCAACCCAACCTAACCTAACCAAACCTAACCTAACCTAACCTAACCTAACCTTACCTAACCTAACCTAACCTAACCTAACCTAACGTAACCTAACCTAACCTAACCTAACGTAACCTAACCTAACCTAACGTAACGTAACCTAACCTAACCTAACCCAACCTAACCCAACCCAACCCAACCTAACCTAATCCAACCCAAACCAACCTAACCTAACGTAACCTAACCTAACGACGGTTGCAAGCGCTTTCACATTAGATATCGCAGTTCCCAACTTGTAATGGTGAAAAATACTGCATCTCACTAAGTGACATTGTTTAACGGTTTTACGACGGTTCATATCTTAACATAACCTAACATCGCACTTGTATATTGAAAACGCTCTATTACACTGTTTCTTGCACAAATACGATATTTGCATAACCTCACAGTTTTTCACCAACCCATTGCAGTACAGAACGCTGTATCTCGCTAAATGACATTGTTCTTTAAGGTTTCACGATGCTTGCATGTGCTTTAACGAGAATATCACAATATAGCAGTTTCGCACTTGTAACGGTACAACACGCACTACCTGGCTAGTGCATGCCGTTTTGTGTCCTTTCACAATATTTGACCTATTGCAGTTTCGTAGTCGCAATAAAACACCACTATCTCATAAGATGACGTCGTTTTTGGTGGTTTCACGACGCTACCTAGCTTAAACTAACTCAACCTAACATAACCTTCGCACTTCTATCGTTAGAAAACGTTTTACTCGCTACTTTACATTGCTTTCTACAACAATTCGACGGTTTCATGCGATTTAACATAAGACATCGCAGTTCCCGACTTGTAATGGTGAAAAACACTGCATCTATCTAAGTGACATTGTTTAATGCGGTTTTACGACGGTTCATATCTTAACATAACCTAACATCGCATTTGTATCTAAAAGCGCTCTATTACACTGTTTCGTTCACAAATACGATATTTGCATAACCTCACAGTTTTTCACCAACTTATTGCAGTACAGAACGCTGTATCTCGCTAAATGACATCGTTGTTTAAGGTTTCACGATGCTTGCATGCGCTTTAACGAGAATATCACAATATAGCAGTTTCGCACTTGTAACGGTACAACACGCAGTATTTGGCTTGTTCATGCCGTTTTGTGTGCTTTCACAACATTTCAGCTATCGCAGTTTTGTACTCGCAATAAAACAACACTATCTCGTTAGATGACGTCGTTTTTGGTGGTTTCACGACGCTACAAAGCTTAAACTAACATAACTCAACCTAACATAACCTTCGCACTTCTGTCGTTAGAAAACGTTTTACTCGGTACTTTACATTGCTTTCTACAACATTACGACGGTATCAAGTGCTTTCACATTAGATATCGCAGTTCCCGACTTCTAATGGTGAAAAACACTGCATCTCACTAAGTGACATTGTTTATTGCGGTTTTACGACGGTCCATATCTTAACCTAACCTAACCTAACCTAACCTTACCTAACCTAACTTAACCTAACCTAACTTAAACTAACCTAACCTAACCTAACCTAACCCAACACAACCCAACCCAACCCAACCTAACCTAACCTAACCTAACCACACCCAACCCAACCCAACCTAACCTAACCTAACCTGACCTAACCTAACCTAACCCAACCCAACCCAACCTAACCTAAACTAACCTAACCTAACTTAACCTAACCTAACCTAACCTAACCTAACCCAACCTAACCTAACCTAACCTAACCTAACCTAACCCAACCCAACCTAACCTAACCTAACCAAACCTAACCTAACCTAACCTAACCTTACCTAACCTAACGTAACATAACCTAACCTAACCTAACGTAACGTAACCTAACCTAACCTAACCCAACCTAACCCAACCCAACCCAACCCGACCCAACCTAACCTAATCCAACCCAAACCAACCTAACCTAACCTAACCTAACGACGGTTACAAGCGCTTTCACATTAGATATCGCAGTTCCTGACTTGTAATGGTGAAAAACACTGCATCTCACTAAGTGACATTGTTTAATGCGGTTTTACGACGGTTCATATCTTAACCTAACCTAACATTCGCACTTGTATCTCAAAACGCTCAATTACACTGTTTCGTTCACAATTACGATATTTGCATGACCTCACAGTTTTTTACCAACTTATTACAGCACAGAACGCTGTATCTCGCTAAAGGACATCGTTCTTTAAGGTTTCACGATGCTTGCATGCGCTTTAACGAGAATATCACAATATAGCAGTTTCGCACTTGTAACGGTACAACACGCAGTATTTGGCTTGTTCATGCCGTTTTGTGTGCTTTCACAACATTTCAGCTATCGCAGTTTTGTACTCGCAATAAAACAACACTATCTCGTTAGATGACGTCGTTTTTGGTGGTTTCACGACGCTACCTAGCTTAAACTAACATAACTCAACCTAACATAACCTTCGCACTTCTATCGTTAGAAAACGTTTTACTCGGTACTTTACATTGCATTCTACAACATTACGACGGTATCAAGTGCTTTCACATTAGATATCGCAGTTCCCGACTTCTAATGGTGAAAAACACTGCATCTCACTAAGTGACATTGTTTATTGCGGTTTTACGACGGTCCATATCTTGACCTAACCTAACCTAACCTAACCTTACCTAACCTAACTTAACCTAACCTAACCTAACCTAACCTAACCTAACCCAACACAACCCAACCCAACCCAACCTAACCTAACCTAACCTAACCTAACCTAACCCAACCACACCCAACCCAACCCAACCTAACCTAACCTAACCTGACCTAACCTAACCTAACCCAACCCAACCCAACCTAACCTAAACTAACCTAACCTAACTTAACCTAACCTAACCCAACCTAACCTAACCCAACCTAACCTAACCTAACCTAACCTAACCTAACCCAACTCAACCTAACCTAACCTAACCAAACCTAACCTAACCTAACCTAACCTTACCTAACCTAACGTAACATAACCTAACCTAACCTAACGTAACGTAACCTAACCTAACCTAACCTAACCCAACCTAACCCAACCCAACCCAACCCAACCTAACCTAATCCAACCCAAACCAACCTAACCTAACCTAACCTAACCTAACCTAACGACGGTTGCAAGCGCTTTCACATTAGATATCGCAGTTCCCAACTTGTAATGGTGAAAAATACTGCATCTCACTAAGTGACATTGTTTAACGGTTTTTCGACGGTTCATATCTTAACATAACCTAACATCGCACTTGTATATTGAAAGCGTCTATTACACTGTTTCGTGCACAAATACGATATTTGCATAACCTCACAGTTTTTCACCAACTTATTGCAGTACAGAACGCTGTATCTCGCTAAATGACATTGTTCTTTAAGGTTTCACGATGCTTGCATGTTCTTCAACGAGAATATCACAATATAGCAGTTTCGCACTTGTAACGGTACAACACGCAGTACCTGGCTAGTGCATGCCGTTTTGTGTCCTTTCACAATATTTGACCTATTGCAGTTTCGTAGTCGCAATAAAACACCACTATCTCATAAAATGACGTCGTTTTTGGTGGTTTCACGACGCTACCTAGCTTAAACTAACATAACTCAACCTAACATAACCTTCGCACTTCTATCGTTAGAAAACGTTTTACTCGGTACTTTACATTGCTTTCTACAACATTAAGACGGTATCAAGTGCTTTCACATTAGATATCGCAGTTCCCGACTTCTAATGGTGAAAAACACTGCATCTCACTAAGTGACATTGTTTATTGCGGTTTTACGATGGTTCATATCTTAACCTAACCTAACCTAACCTAACCTAACCTTACCTAACCTAACTTAACCTAACTTAACCTAACCTAACTTAACCTAACCTAACCTAACCTAACCCAACCCAACCCAACCCAACCTAACCTAACCTAACCTAACCTAACCAAACCACACCCAACCCAACCCAACCTAACCTAACCTAACCTAACCCAACCCAACCCAACCTAACCTAACCTAACCTAACACAACCCAACCCAACCTAACCTAACCTAACCTAACCCAACCCAACCTAACCTATCTTAACCCAACCTAACCTAACCCAACCTAACCTAACCTAACATAACCTAACCTAACCCAACCCAACCCAACCCAACCCAACCTAACCTAACCAAACCTAACCTAACCTAACCTAACCTAACCTTACCTAACCTAACCTAACCTAACCTAACGTAACCTAACCTAACCTAACGTAACCTAACCTAACCTAACGTAACGTAACCTAACCTAACCTAACCCAACCTAACCCAACCCAACCCAACCTAACCTAATCCAACCCAAACCAACCTAACCTAACGTAACCTAACCTAACGACGGTTGCAAGCGCTTTCACATTAGATATCGCAGTTCCCAACTTGTAATGGTGAAAAATACTGCATCTCACTAAGTGACATTGTTTAACGGTTTTACGACGGTTCATATCTTAACATAACCTAACATCGAACTTGTATATTGAAAACGCTCTATTACACTGTTTCTTGCACAAATACGATATTTGCATAACCTCACAGTTTTTCACCAACCCATTGCAGTACAGAACGCTGTATCTCGCTAAATGACATTGTTCTTTAAGGTTTCACGATGCTTGCATGTGCTTTAACGAGAATATCACAATATAGCAGTTTCGCACTTGTAACGGTACAACACGCACTACCTGGCTAGTGCATGCCGTTTTGTGTCCTTTCACAATATTTGACCTATTGCAGTTTCGTAGTCGCAATAAAACACCACTATCTCATAAGATGACGTCGTTTTTGGTGGTTTCACGACGCTACCTAGCTTAAAATAACTCAACCTAACATAACCTTCGCACTTCTATCGTTAGAAAACGTTTTACTCGCTACTTTACATTGCTTTCTACAACAATTCGACGGTTTCATGCGATTTAACATAAGACATCGCAGTTCCCGACTTGTAATGGTGAAAAACACTGCATCTATCTAAGTGACATTGTTTAATGCGGTTTTACGACGGTTCATATCTTAACATAACCTAACATCGCATTTGTATCTAAAAGCGCTCTATTACACTGTTTCGTTCACAAATACGATATTTGCATAACCTCACAGTTTTTCACCAACTTATTGCAGTACAGAACGCTGTATCTCGCTAAATGACATCGTTGTTTAAGGTTTCACGATGCTTGCATGCGCTTTAACGAGAATATCACAATATAGCAGTTTCGCACTTGTAACGGTACAACACGCAGTATTTGGCTTGTTCATGCCGTTTTGTGTGCTTTCACAACATTTCAGCTATCGCAGTTTTGTACTCGCAATAAAACAACACTATCTCGTTAGATGACGTCGTTTTTGGTGGTTTCACGACGCTACAAAGCTTAAACTAACATAACTCAACCTAACATAACCTTCGCACTTCTGTCGTTAGAAAACGTTTTACTCGGTACTTTACATTGCTTTCTACAACATTACGACGGTATCAAGTGCTTTCACATTAGATATCGCAGTTCCCGACTTCTAATGGTGAAAAACACTGCATCTCACTAAGTGACATTGTTTATTGCGGTTTTACGACGGTCCATATCTTAACCTAACCTAACCTAACCTAACCTTACCTAACCTAACTTAACCTAACCTAACTTAACCTAACCTAACCTAACCTAACCTAACCCAACACAACCCAACCCAACCCAACCTAACCTAACCTAACCTAACCACACCCAACCCAACCCAACCTAACCTAACCTAACCTGACCTAACCTAACCTAACCCAACCCAACCCAACCTAACCTAAACTAACCTAACCTAACCTAACTTAACCTAACCTAACCCAACCTAACCTAACCCAACCTAACCTAACCTAACCTAACCTAACCTAACCCAACTCAACCTAACCTAACCTAACCAAACCTAACCTAACCTAACCTAACCTAACCTTACCTAACCTAATGTAACATAACTTAACCTAACCTAACTTAACCTAACCTAACCTAACCTAACCTAACCCAACACAACCCAACCCAACCCAACCTAACCTAACCTAACCTAACCCAACCAAACCCAACCCAACCCAACCTAACCTAACCTAACCTGACCTAACCTAACCTAACCCAACCCAACCCAACCTAACCTAAACTAACCTAACCTAACTTAACCTAACCTAACCCAACCTAACCTAACCCAACCTAACCTAACCTAACCTAACCTAACCTAACCCAACTCAACCTAACCTAACCTAACCAAACCTAACCTAACCTAACCTAACCTAACCTTACCTAACCTAATGTAACATAACCTAACCAAACCTAACGTAACGTAACCTAACCTAACCTAACCTAACCCAACCTAACCCAACCCAACCCAACCCAACCCCACCTAACCTAATCCAACCCAAACCAACCTAACCTAACCTAACCTAACCTAACGACGGTTGCAAGCGCTTTCACATTAGATATCGCAGTTCCCAACTTGTAATGGTGAAAAATACTGCATCTCACTAAGTGACATTGTTTAACGGTTTTACGACGGTTCATATCTTAACATAACCTAACATCGCACTTGTATATTGAAAGCGTCTATTACACTGTTTCGTGCACAAATACGATATTTGCATAACCTCACAGTTTTTCACCAACTTATTGCAGTACAGAACGCTGTATCTCGCTAAATGACATTGTTCTTTAAGGTTTCACGATGCTTGCATGTTCTTCAACGAGAATATCACAATATAGCAGTTTCGCACTTGTAACGGTACAACACGCAGTACCTGGCTAGTGCATGCCGTTTTGTGTCCTTTCACAAGATTTGACCTATTGCAGTTTCGTAGTCGCAATAAAACACCACCATCTCATAAAATGACGTCGTTTTTGGTAGTTTCACGACGCTACCTAGGTTAAACTAACATAACTCAACCTAACATAACCTTCGCACTTCTATCGTTAGAAAACGTTTTACTCGGTACTTTACATTGCTTTCTACAACATTACGACGGTATCAAGTGCTTTCACATTAGATATCGCAGTTCCCGACTTCTAATGGTGAAAAACACTGCATCTCACTAAGTGACATTGTTTATTGCGGTTTTACGATGGTTCATATCTTAACCTAACCTAACCTAACCTAACCTAACCTAACCTTACCTAACCTAACTTAACCTAACCTAACTTAACCTAACCTAACCTAACCTAACCTAACCCAACCCAACCCAACCTAACCTAACCTAACCTAACCTAACCCAACCACACCCAACCCAACCCAACCTAACCTAACCTAACCTAACCCAACCCAACCCAACCTAACCTAACCTAACCTAACCTAACACAACCCAACCCAACCTAACCTAACCTAACCTAACCCAACCCAACCCAACCTAACCTAACCCAACCTAACCTAACCTAACATAACCTAACCTAACCCAACCCAACCCAACCCAACCCAACCTAACCTAACCAAACCTAACCTAACCTAACCTAACCTAACCTTACCTAACCTAACCTAACCTAACCTAACGTAACCTAACCTAACCTAACCTAACGTAACCTAACCTAACCTAACGTAACGTAACCTAACCTAACCTAACCCAACCTAACCCAACCCAACCCAACCTAACCTAATCCAACCCAAACCAACCTAACCTAACGTAACCTAACCTAACGACGGTTGCAAGCGCTTTCACATTAGATATCGCAGTTCCCAACTTGTAATGGTGAAAAATACTGCATCTCACTAAGTGACATTGTTTAACGGTTTTACGACGGTTCATATCTTAACATAACCTAACATCGCACTTGTATATTGAAAACGCTCTATTACACTGTTTCTTGGCCCAAATACGATATTTGCATAACCTCACAGTTTTTCACCAACCCATTGCAGTACAGAACGCTGTATCTCGCTAAATGACATTGTTCTTTAAGGTTTCACGATGCTTGCATGTGCTTTAACGAGAATATCACAATATAGCAGTTTCGCACTTGTAACGGTACAACACGCAGTACCTGGCTAGTGCATGCCGTTTTGTGTGCTTTCACAACATTTCAGCTATCGCAGTTTTGTACTCGCAATAAAACAACACTATCTCGTTAGATGACGTCGTTTTTGGTGGTTTCACGACGCTACAAAGCTTAAACTAACATAACTCAACCTAACATAACCTTCGCACTTCTATCGTTAGAAAACGTTTTACTCGGTACTTTACATTGCTTTCTACAACATTACGACGGTATCAAGTGCTTTCACATTAGATATCGCAGTTCCCGACTTCTAATGGTGAAAAACACTGAATCTCACTAAGTGACATTGTTTATTGCGGTTTTACGACGGTCCATATCTTAACCTAACCTAACCTAACCTAACCTAACCTTACCTAACCTAACTTAACCTAACCTAACTTAACCTAACCTAACCTAACCTAACCTAACCCAACACAACCCAACCCAACCCAACCTAACCTAACCTAACCTAACCTAACCACACCCAATCCAACCCAACCTAACCTAACCTAACCTGACCTAACCTAACCTAACCCAACCCAACCCAACCTAACCTAAACTAACCTAACCTAACTTAACCTAACCTAACCTAACCTAACCTAACCCAACCTAACCTAACCTAACCTAACCTAACCCAACCCAACCTAACCTAACCTAACCAAACCTAACCTAACCTAACCTAACCTTACCTAACCTAACGTAACATAACCTAACCTAACCTAACGTAACGTAACCTAACCTAACCTAACCCAACCTAACCCAACCCAACCCAACCCACCCCAACCTAACCTAATCCAACCCAAACCAACCTAACCTAACCTAACCTAACCTAACGACGGTTACAAGCGCTTTCACATTAGATATCGCAGTTCCCGACTTCTAATGGTGAAAAACACTGCATCTCACTAAGTGACATTGTTTATTGTGGTTTTACGACGGTCCATATCTTGACCTAACCTAACCTAACCTAACCTTACCTAACCTAACTTAACCTAACCTAACCTAACCTAACCTAACCTAACCCAACACAACCCAACCCAACCCAACCTAACCTAACCTAACCTAACCTAACCCAACCACACCCAACCCAACCCAACCTAACCTAACCTGACCTAACCTAACCTAACCCAACCCAACCCAACCTAACCTAAACTAACCTAACCTAACTTAACCTAACCTAACCCAACCTAACCTAACCCAACCTAACCTAACCTAACCTAACCTAACCCAACTCAACCTAACCTAACCTAACCAAACCTAACCTAACCTAACCTAACCTTACCTAACCTAACGTAACATAACCTAACCTAACCTAACGTAACGTAACGTAACCTAACCTAACCTAACCCAACCTAACCCAACCCAACCCAACCGAACCTAACCTAATCCAACCCAAACCAACCTAACCTAACCTAACCTAACCTAACCTAACGACGGTTGCAAGCGCTTTCACATTAGATATCGCAGTTCCCAACTTGTAATGGTGAAAAATACTGCATCTCACTAAGTGACATTGTTTAACGGTTTTTCGACGGTTCATATCTTAACATAACCTAACATCGCACTTGTATATTGAAAGCGTCTATTACACTGTTTCGTGCACAAATACGATATTTGCATAACCTCACAGTTTTTCACCAACTTATTGCAGTACAGAACGCTGTATCTCGCTAAATGACATTGTTCTTTAAGGTTTCACGATGCTTGCATGTTCTTCAACGAGAATATCACAATATAGCAGTTTCGCACTTGTAACGGTACAACACGCAGTACCTGGCTAGTGCATGCCGTTTTGTGTCCTTTCAAATTATTTGACCTATTGCAGTTTCGTAGTCGCAATAAAACACCACTATCTCATAAAATGACGTCGTTTTTGGTGGTTTCACGACGCTACCTAGCTTAAACTAACATAACTCAACCAAACATAACCTTCGCACTTCTATCGTTAGAAAACGTTTTACTCGGTACTTTACATTGCTTTCTACAACATTAAGACGGTATCAAGTGCTTTCACATTAGATATCGCAGTTCCCGACTTCTAATGGTGAAAAACACTGCATCTCACTAAGTGACATTGTTTATTGCGGTTTTACGATGGTTCATATCTTAACCTAACCTAACCTAACCTAACCTAACCTAACCTTACCTAACCTAACTTAACCTAACTTAACCTAACCTAACTTAACCTAACCTAACCTAACCTAACCCAACCCAACCCAACCTAACCTAACCTAACCTAACCTAACCCAACCACACCCAACCCAACCCAACCTAACCTAACCTAACCTAACCCAACCCAACCCAACCTAACCTAACCTAACCTAACACAACCCAACCCAACCTAACCTAACCTAACCTAACCCAACCCAACCTAACCTATCTTAACCCAACCTAACCTAACCCAACCTAACCTAACCTAACATAACCTAACCTAACCCAACCCAACCCAACCCAACCCAACCTAACCTAACCAAACCTAACCTAACCTAACCTAACCTAACCTTACCTAACCTAACCTAACCTAACCTAACCTAACGTAACCTAACCTAACCTAACCTAACGTAACCTAACCTAACCTAACGTAACGTAACCTAACCTAACCTAACCCAACCTAACCCAACCCAACCCAACCTAACCTAATCCAACCCAAACCAACCTAACCTAACGTAACCTAACCTAACGACGGTTGCAAGCGCTTTCACATTAGATATCGCAGTTCCCAACTTGTAATGGTGAAAAATACTGCATCTCACTAAGTGACATTGTTTAACGGTTTTACGACGGTTCATATCTTAACATAACCTAACATCGCACTTGTATATTGAAAACGCTCTATTACACTGTTTCTTGCACAAATACGATATTTGCATAACCTCACAGTTTTTCACCAACCCATTGCAGTACAGAACGCTGTATCTCGCTAAATGACATTGTTCTTTAAGGTTTCACGATGCTTGCATGTGCTTTAACGAGAATATCACAATATAGCAGTTTCGCACTTGTAACGGTACAACACGCACTACCTGGCTAGTGCATGCCGTTTTGTGTCCTTTCACAATATTTGACCTATTGCAGTTTCGTAGTCGCAATAAAACACCACTATCTCATAAGATGACGTCGTTTTTGGTGGTTTCACGACGCTACCTAGCTTAAACTAACTCAACCTAACATAACCTTCGCACTTCTATCGTTAGAAAACGTTTTACTCGCTACTTTACATTGCTTTCTACAACAATTCGACGGTTTCATGCGATTTAACATAAGACATCGCAGTTCCCGACTTGTAATGGTGAAAAACACTGCATCTATCTAAGTGACATTGTTTAATGCGGTTTTACGACGGTTCATATCTTAACATAACCTAACATCGCATTTGTATCTAAAAGCGCTCTATTACACTGTTTCGTTCACAAATACGATATTTGCATAACCTCACAGTTTTTCACCAACTTATTGCAGTACAGAACGCTGTATCTCGCTAAATGACATCGTTGTTTAAGGTTTCACGATGCTTGCATGCGCTTTAACGAGAATATCACAATATAGCAGTTTCGCACTTGTAACGGTACAACACGCAGTATTTGGCTTGTTCATGCCGTTTTGTGTGCTTTCACAACATTTCAGCTATCGCAGTTTTGTACTCGCAATAAAACAACACTATCTCGTTAGATGACGTCGTTTTTGGTGGTTTCACGACGCTACAAAGCTTAAACTAACATAACTCAACCTAACATAACCTTCGCACTTCTGTCGTTAGAAAACGTTTTACTCGGTACTTTACATTGCTTTCTACAACATTACGACGGTATCAAGTGCTTTCACATTAGATATCGCAGTTCCCGACTTCTAATGGTGAAAAACACTGCATCTCACTAAGTGACATTGTTTATTGCGGTTTTACGACGGTCCATATCTTAACCTAACCTAACCTAACCTAACCTTACCTAACCTAACTTAACCTAACCTAACTTAAACTAACCTAACCTAACCTAACCTAACCCAACACAACCCAACCCAACCCAACCTAACCTAACCTAACCTAACCACACCCAACCCAACCCAACCTAACCTAACCTAACCTGACCTAACCTAACCTAACCCAACCCAACCCAACCTAACCTAAACTAACCTAACCTAACTTAACCTAACCTAACCTAACCTAACCTAACCCAACCTAACCTAACCTAACCTAACCTAACCTAACCCAACCCAACCTAACCTAACCTAACCAAACCTAACCTAACCTAACCTAACCTTACCTAACCTAACGTAACATAACCTAACCTAACCTAACGTAACGTAACCTAACCTAACCTAACCCAACCTAACCCAACCCAACCCAACCCGACCCAACCTAACCTAATCCAACCCAAACCAACCTAACCTAACCTAACCTAACGACGGTTACAAGCGCTTTCACATTAGATATCGCAGTTCCTGACTTGTAATGGTGAAAAACACTGCATCTCACTAAGTGACATTGTTTAATGCGGTTTTACGACGGTTCATATCTTAACCTAACCTAACATTCGCACTTGTATCTCAAAACGCTCAATTACACTGTTTCGTTCACAATTACGATATTTGCATGACCTCACAGTTTTTTACCAACTTATTACAGCACAGAACGCTGTATCTCGCTAAAGGACATCGTTCTTTAAGGTTTCACGATGCTTGCATGCGCTTTAACGAGAATATCACAATATAGCAGTTTCGCACTTGTAACGGTACAACACGCAGTATTTGGCTTGTTCATGCCGTTTTGTGTGCTTTCACAACATTTCAGCTATCGCAGTTTTGTACTCGCAATAAAACAACACTATCTCGTTAGATGACGTCGTTTTTGGTGGTTTCACGACGCTACCTAGCTTAAACTAACATAACTCAACCTAACATAACCTTCGCACTTCTATCGTTAGAAAACGTTTTACTCGGTACTTTACATTGCATTCTACAACATTACGACGGTATCAAGTGCTTTCACATTAGATATCGCAGTTCCCGACTTCTAATGGTGAAAAACACTGCATCTCACTAAGTGACATTGTTTATTGCGGTTTTACGACGGTCCATATCTTGACCTAACCTAACCTAACCTAACCTTACCTAACCTAACTTAACCTAACCTAACCTAACCTAACCTAACCTAACCTAACCCAACACAACCCAACCCAACCCAACCTAACCTAACCTAACCTAACCTAACCTAACCCAACCACACCCAACCCAACCCAACCTAACCTAACCTAACCTGACCTAACCTAACCTAACCCAACCCAACCCAACCTAACCTAAACTAACCTAACCTAACTTAACCTAACCTAACCCAACCTAACCTAACCCAACCTAACCTAACCTAACCTAACCTAACCTAACCCAACTCAACCTAACCTAACCTAACCAAACCTAACCTAACCTAACCTAACCTTACCTAACCTAACGTAACATAACCTAACCTAACCTAACGTAACGTAACCTAACCTAACCTAACCTAACCCAACCTAACCCAACCCAACCCAACCCAACCTAACCTAATCCAACCCAAACCAACCTAACCTAACCTAACCTAACCTAACCTAACGACGGTTGCAAGCGCTTTCACATTAGATATCGCAGTTCCCAACTTGTAATGGTGAAAAATACTGCATCTCACTAAGTGACATTGTTTAACGGTTTTTCGACGGTTCATATCTTAACATAACCTAACATCGCACTTGTATATTGAAAGCGTCTATTACACTGTTTCGTGCACAAATACGATATTTGCATAACCTCACAGTTTTTCACCAACTTATTGCAGTACAGAACGCTGTATCTCGCTAAATGACATTGTTCTTTAAGGTTTCACGATGCTTGCATGTTCTTCAACGAGAATATCACAATATAGCAGTTTCGCACTTGTAACGGTACAACACGCAGTACCTGGCTAGTGCATGCCGTTTTGTGTCCTTTCACAATATTTGACCTATTGCAGTTTCGTAGTCGCAATAAAACACCACTATCTCATAAAATGACGTCGTTTTTGGTGGTTTCACGACGCTACCTAGCTTAAACTAACATAACTCAACCTAACATAACCTTCGCACTTCTATCGTTAGAAAACGTTTTACTCGGTACTTTACATTGCTTTCTACAACATTAAGACGGTATCAAGTGCTTTCACATTAGATATCGCAGTTCCCGACTTCTAATGGTGAAAAACACTGCATCTCACTAAGTGACATTGTTTATTGCGGTTTTACGATGGTTCATATCTTAACCTAACCTAACCTAACCTAACCTAACCTTACCTAACCTAACTTAACCTAACTTAACCTAACCTAACTTAACCTAACCTAACCTAACCTAACCCAACCCAACCCAACCCAACCTAACCTAACCTAACCTAACCAAACCACACCCAACCCAACCCAACCTAACCTAACCTAACCTAACCCAACCCAACCCAACCTAACCTAACCTAACCTAACACAACCCAACCCAACCTAACCTAACCTAACCTAACCCAACCCAACCTAACCTATCTTAACCCAACCTAACCTAACCCAACCTAACCTAACCTAACATAACCTAACCTAACCCAACCCAACCCAACCCAACCCAACCTAACCTAACCAAACCTAACCTAACCTAACCTAACCTAACCTTACCTAACCTAACCTAACCTAACCTAACGTAACCTAACCTAACCTAACGTAACCTAACCTAACCTAACGTAACGTAACCTAACCTAACCTAACCCAACCTAACCCAACCCAACCCAACCTAACCTAATCCAACCCAAACCAACCTAACCTAACGTAACCTAACCTAACGACGGTTGCAAGCGCTTTCACATTAGATATCGCAGTTCCCAACTTGTAATGGTGAAAAATACTGCATCTCACTAAGTGACATTGTTTAACGGTTTTACGACGGTTCATATCTTAACATAACCTAACATCGAACTTGTATATTGAAAACGCTCTATTACACTGTTTCTTGCACAAATACGATATTTGCATAACCTCACAGTTTTTCACCAACCCATTGCAGTACAGAACGCTGTATCTCGCTAAATGACATTGTTCTTTAAGGTTTCACGATGCTTGCATGTGCTTTAACGAGAATATCACAATATAGCAGTTTCGCACTTGTAACGGTACAACACGCACTACCTGGCTAGTGCATGCCGTTTTGTGTCCTTTCACAATATTTGACCTATTGCAGTTTCGTAGTCGCAATAAAACACCACTATCTCATAAGATGACGTCGTTTTTGGTGGTTTCACGACGCTACCTAGCTTAAAATAACTCAACCTAACATAACCTTCGCACTTCTATCGTTAGAAAACGTTTTACTCGCTACTTTACATTGCTTTCTACAACAATTCGACGGTTTCATGCGATTTAACATAAGACATCGCAGTTCCCGACTTGTAATGGTGAAAAACACTGCATCTATCTAAGTGACATTGTTTAATGCGGTTTTACGACGGTTCATATCTTAACATAACCTAACATCGCATTTGTATCTAAAAGCGCTCTATTACACTGTTTCGTTCACAAATACGATATTTGCATAACCTCACAGTTTTTCACCAACTTATTGCAGTACAGAACGCTGTATCTCGCTAAATGACATCGTTGTTTAAGGTTTCACGATGCTTGCATGCGCTTTAACGAGAATATCACAATATAGCAGTTTCGCACTTGTAACGGTACAACACGCAGTATTTGGCTTGTTCATGCCGTTTTGTGTGCTTTCACAACATTTCAGCTATCGCAGTTTTGTACTCGCAATAAAACAACACTATCTCGTTAGATGACGTCGTTTTTGGTGGTTTCACGACGCTACAAAGCTTAAACTAACATAACTCAACCTAACATAACCTTCGCACTTCTGTCGTTAGAAAACGTTTTACTCGGTACTTTACATTGCTTTCTACAACATTACGACGGTATCAAGTGCTTTCACATTAGATATCGCAGTTCCCGACTTCTAATGGTGAAAAACACTGCATCTCACTAAGTGACATTGTTTATTGCGGTTTTACGACGGTCCATATCTTAACCTAACCTAACCTAACCTAACCTTACCTAACCTAACTTAACCTAACCTAACTTAACCTAACCTAACCTAACCTAACCTAACCCAACACAACCCAACCCAACCCAACCTAACCTAACCTAACCTAACCACACCCAACCCAACCCAACCTAACCTAACCTAACCTGACCTAACCTAACCTAACCCAACCCAACCCAACCTAACCTAAACTAACCTAACCTAACCTAACTTAACCTAACCTAACCCAACCTAACCTAACCCAACCTAACCTAACCTAACCTAACCTAACCTAACCCAACTCAACCTAACCTAACCTAACCAAACCTAACCTAACCTAACCTAACCTAACCTTACCTAACCTAATGTAACATAACTTAACCTAACCTAACTTAACCTAACCTAACCTAACCTAACCTAACCCAACACAACCCAACCCAACCCAACCTAACCTAACCTAACCTAACCCAACCAAACCCAACCCAACCCAACCTAACCTAACCTAACCTGACCTAACCTAACCTAACCCAACCCAACCCAACCTAACCTAAACTAACCTAACCTAACTTAACCTAACCTAACCCAACCTAACCTAACCCAACCTAACCTAACCTAACCTAACCTAACCTAACCCAACTCAACCTAACCTAACCTAACCAAACCTAACCTAACCTAACCTAACCTAACCTTACCTAACCTAATGTAACATAACCTAACCAAACCTAACGTAACGTAACCTAACCTAACCTAACCTAACCCAACCTAACCCAACCCAACCCAACCCAACCCCACCTAACCTAATCCAACCCAAACCAACCTAACCTAACCTAACCTAACCTAACGACGGTTGCAAGCGCTTTCACATTAGATATCGCAGTTCCCAACTTGTAATGGTGAAAAATACTGCATCTCACTAAGTGACATTGTTTAACGGTTTTACGACGGTTCATATCTTAACATAACCTAACATCGCACTTGTATATTGAAAGCGTCTATTACACTGTTTCGTGCACAAATACGATATTTGCATAACCTCACAGTTTTTCACCAACTTATTGCAGTACAGAACGCTGTATCTCGCTAAATGACATTGTTCTTTAAGGTTTCACGATGCTTGCATGTTCTTCAACGAGAATATCACAATATAGCAGTTTCGCACTTGTAACGGTACAACACGCAGTACCTGGCTAGTGCATGCCGTTTTGTGTCCTTTCACAAGATTTGACCTATTGCAGTTTCGTAGTCGCAATAAAACACCACCATCTCATAAAATGACGTCGTTTTTGGTAGTTTCACGACGCTACCTAGGTTAAACTAACATAACTCAACCTAACATAACCTTCGCACTTCTATCGTTAGAAAACGTTTTACTCGGTACTTTACATTGCTTTCTACAACATTACGACGGTATCAAGTGCTTTCACATTAGATATCGCAGTTCCCGACTTCTAATGGTGAAAAACACTGCATCTCACTAAGTGACATTGTTTATTGCGGTTTTACGATGGTTCATATCTTAACCTAACCTAACCTAACCTAACCTAACCTAACCTTACCTAACCTAACTTAACCTAACCTAACTTAACCTAACCTAACCTAACCTAACCTAACCCAACCCAACCCAACCTAACCTAACCTAACCTAACCTAACCCAACCACACCCAACCCAACCCAACCTAACCTAACCTAACCTAACCCAACCCAACCCAACCTAACCTAACCTAACCTAACCTAACACAACCCAACCCAACCTAACCTAACCTAACCTAACCCAACCCAACCCAACCTAACCTAACCCAACCTAACCTAACCTAACATAACCTAACCTAACCCAACCCAACCCAACCCAACCCAACCTAACCTAACCAAACCTAACCTAACCTAACCTAACCTAACCTTACCTAACCTAACCTAACCTAACCTAACGTAACCTAACCTAACCTAACCTAACGTAACCTAACCTAACCTAACGTAACGTAACCTAACCTAACCTAACCCAACCTAACCCAACCCAACCCAACCTAACCTAATCCAACCCAAACCAACCTAACCTAACGTAACCTAACCTAACGACGGTTGCAAGCGCTTTCACATTAGATATCGCAGTTCCCAACTTGTAATGGTGAAAAATACTGCATCTCACTAAGTGACATTGTTTAACGGTTTTACGACGGTTCATATCTTAACATAACCTAACATCGCACTTGTATATTGAAAACGCTCTATTACACTGTTTCTTGGCCCAAATACGATATTTGCATAACCTCACAGTTTTTCACCAACCCATTGCAGTACAGAACGCTGTATCTCGCTAAATGACATTGTTCTTTAAGGTTTCACGATGCTTGCATGTGCTTTAACGAGAATATCACAATATAGCAGTTTCGCACTTGTAACGGTACAACACGCAGTACCTGGCTAGTGCATGCCGTTTTGTGTGCTTTCACAACATTTCAGCTATCGCAGTTTTGTACTCGCAATAAAACAACACTATCTCGTTAGATGACGTCGTTTTTGGTGGTTTCACGACGCTACAAAGCTTAAACTAACATAACTCAACCTAACATAACCTTCGCACTTCTATCGTTAGAAAACGTTTTACTCGGTACTTTACATTGCTTTCTACAACATTACGACGGTATCAAGTGCTTTCACATTAGATATCGCAGTTCCCGACTTCTAATGGTGAAAAACACTGAATCTCACTAAGTGACATTGTTTATTGCGGTTTTACGACGGTCCATATCTTAACCTAACCTAACCTAACCTAACCTAACCTTACCTAACCTAACTTAACCTAACCTAACTTAACCTAACCTAACCTAACCTAACCTAACCCAACACAACCCAACCCAACCCAACCTAACCTAACCTAACCTAACCTAACCACACCCAATCCAACCCAACCTAACCTAACCTAACCTGACCTAACCTAACCTAACCCAACCCAACCCAACCTAACCTAAACTAACCTAACCTAACTTAACCTAACCTAACCTAACCTAACCTAACCCAACCTAACCTAACCTAACCTAACCTAACCCAACCCAACCTAACCTAACCTAACCAAACCTAACCTAACCTAACCTAACCTTACCTAACCTAACGTAACATAACCTAACCTAACCTAACGTAACGTAACCTAACCTAACCTAACCCAACCTAACCCAACCCAACCCAACCCACCCCAACCTAACCTAATCCAACCCAAACCAACCTAACCTAACCTAACCTAACCTAACGACGGTTACAAGCGCTTTCACATTAGATATCGCAGTTCCTGACTTGTAATGGTGAAAAACACTGCATCTCACTAAGTGACATTGTTTAATGCGGTTTTACGACGGTTCATATCTTAACCTAACCTAACATTCGCACTTGCATCTAAAACGCTCTATTACACTGTTTCGTTCACAATTACGATAATTGCATAACCTCACATTTTTTCAGCAACTTAATGCAGTACAGAACGCTGTATCTCGCTAAAGGACATCGTTCTTTAAGGTTTCACGATGCTTGCATGCGCTTTAACGAGAATATCACAATATAGCAGTTTCGCACTTGTAACGGTACAACACGCAGTATTTGGCTTGTTCATGCCGTTTTGTGTGCTTTCACAACATTTCAGCTATCGCAGTTTTGTACTCGCAATAAAACAACACTATCTCGTTAGATGACGTCGTTTTTGGTGGTTTCACGACGCTACCTAGCTTAAACTAACATAACTCAACCTAACATAACCTTCGCACTTCTATCGTTAGAAAACGTTTTACTCGGTACTTTACATTGCATTCTACAACATTACGACGGTATCAAGTGCTTTCACATTAGATATCGCAGTTCCCGACTTCTAATGGTGAAAAACACTGCATCTCACTAAGTGACATTGTTTATTGCGATTTTACGACGGTCCATATCTTGACCTAACCTAACCTAACCTAGCCTTACCTAACCTAACTTAACCTAACCTAACCTAACCTAACCTAACCTAACCTAACCCAACACAACCCAACCCAACCCAACCTAACCTAACCTAACCTAACCTAACCTAACCCAACCACACCCAACCCAACCCAACCTAACCTAACCTAACCTGACCTAACCTAACCTAACCCAACCCAACCCAACCTAACCTAAACTAACCTAACCTAACTTAACCTAACCTAACCCAACCTAACCTAACCCAACCTAACCTAACCTAACCTAACCTAACCTAACCTAACCCAACTCAACCTAACCTAACCTAACCAAACCTAACCTAACCTAACCTAACCTTACCTAACCTAACGTAACATAACCTAACCTAACCTAACGTAACGTAACCTAACCTAACCTAACCTAACCCAACCTAACCCAACCCAACCCAACCCAAACCAACCTAACCTAACCTAACGACGGTTGCAAGCGCTTTCACATTAGATATCGCAGTTCCCAACTTGTAATGGTGAAAAATACTGCATCTCACTAAGTGACATTGTTTAACGGTTTTTCGACGGTTCATATCTTAACATAACCTAACATCGCACTTGTATATTGAAAGCGTCTATTACACTGTTTCGTGCACAAATACGATATTTGCATAACCTCACAGTTTTTCACCAACTTATTGCAGTACAGAACGCTGTATCTCGCTAAATGACATTGTTCTTTAAGGTTTCACGATGCTTGCATGTTCTTCAACGAGAATATCACAATATAGCAGTTTCGCACTTGTAACGGTACAACACGCAGTACCTGGCTAGTGCATGCCGTTTTGTGTCCTTTCACAATATTTGACCTATTGCAGTTTCGTAGTCGCAATAAAACACCACTATCTCATAAAATGACGTCGTTTTTGGTGGTTTCACGACGCTACCTAGCTTAAACTAACATAACTCAACCTAACATAACCTTCGCACTTCTATCGTTAGAAAACGTTTTACTCGGTACTTTACATTGCTTTCTACAACATTACGACGGTATCAAGTGCTTTCACATTAGATATCGCAGTTCCCGACTTCTAATGGTGAAAAACACTGCATCTCACTAAGTGACATTGTTTATTGCGGTTTTACGATGGTTCATATCTTAACCTAACCTAACCTAACCTAACCTAACCTAACCTCACCTAACCTAACTTAACCTAACTTAACCTAACCTAACTTAACCTAACCTAACCTAACCTAACCCAACCCAACCCAACCCAACCTAACCTAACCTAACCTAACCTAACCCAACCACACCCAACCCAACCCAACCTAACCTAACCTAACCTAACCCAACCCAACCCAACCTAACCTAACCTAACCTAACACAACCCAACCCAACCTAACCTAACCTAACCTAACCCAACCCAACCTAACCTATCTTAACCCAACCTAACCTAACCCAACCTAACCTAACCTAACATAACCTAACCTAACCCAACCCAACCCAACCCAACCCAACCTAACCTAACCAAACCTAACCTAACCTAACCTAACCTAACCTTAACTAACCTAACCTAACCTAACCTAACCTAACGTAACCTAACCTAACCTAACCTAACGTAACCTAACCTAACCTAACGTAACGTAACCTAACCTAACCTAACCCAACCTAACCCAACCCAACCCAACCTAACCTAATCCAACCCAAACCAACCTAACCTAACGTAACCTAACCTAACGACGGTTGCAAGCGCTTTCACATTAGATATCGCAGTTCCCAACTTGTAATGGTGAAAAATACTGCATCTCACTAAGTGACATTGTTTAACGGTTTTACGACGGTTCATATCTTAACATAACCTAACATCGCACTTGTATATTGAAAACGCTCTATTACACTGTTTCTTGGCCCAAATACGATATTTGCATAACCTCACAGTTTTTCACCAACCCATTGCAGTACAGAACGCTGTATCTCGCTAAATGACATTGTTCTTTAAGGTTTCACGATGCTTGCATGTGCTTTAACGAGAATATCACAATATAGCAGTTTCGCACTTGTAACGGTACAACACGCAGTACCTGGCTAGTGCATGCCGTTTTGTGTGCTTTCACAACATTTCAGCTATCGCAGTTTTGTACTCGCAATAAAACAACACTATCTCGTTAGATGACGTCGTTTTTGGTGGTTTCACGACGCTACAAAGCTTAAACTAACATAACTCAACCTAACATAACCTTCGCACTTCTATCGTTAGAAAACGTTTTACTCGGTACTTTACATTGCTTTCTACAACATTACGACGGTATCAAGTGCTTTCACATTAGATATCGCAGTTCCCGACTTCTAATGGTGAAAAACACTGAATCTCACTAAGTGACATTGTTTATTGCGGTTTTACGACGGTCCATATCTTAACCTAACCTAACCTAACCTAACCTAACCTTACCTAACCTAACTTAACCTAACCTAACTTAACCTAACCTAACCTAACCTAACCTAACCCAACACAACCCAACCCAACCCAACCTAACCTAACCTAACCTAACCTAACCACACCCAATCCAACCCAACCTAACCTAACCTAACCTGACCTAACCTAACCTAACCCAACCCAACCCAACCTAACCTAAACTAACCTAACCTAACTTAACCTAACCTAACCTAACCTAACCTAACCCAACCTAACCTAACCTAACCTAACCTAACCCAACCCAACCTAACCTAACCTAACCAAACCTAACCTAACCTAACCTAACCTTACCTAACCTAACGTAACATAACCTAACCTAACCTAACGTAACGTAACCTAACCTAACCTAACCCAACCTAACCCAACCCAACCCAACCCACCCCAACCTAACCTAATCCAACCCAAACCAACCTAACCTAACCTAACCTAACCTAACGACGGTTACAAGCGCTTTCACATTAGATATCGCAGTTCCTGACTTGTAATGGTGAAAAACACTGCATCTCACTAAGTGACATTGTTTAATGCGGTTTTACGACGGTTCATATCTTAACCTAACCTAACATTCGCACTTGCATCTAAAACGCTCTATTACACTGTTTCGTTCACAATTACGATAATTGCATAACCTCACATTTTTTCAGCAACTTAATGCAGTACAGAACGCTGTATCTCGCTAAAGGACATCGTTCTTTAAGGTTTCACGATGCTTGCATGCGCTTTAACGAGAATATCACAATATAGCAGTTTCGCACTTGTAACGGTACAACACGCAGTATTTGGCTTGTTCATGCCGTTTTGTGTGCTTTCACAACATTTCAGCTATCGCAGTTTTGTACTCGCAATAAAACAACACTATCTCGTTAGATGACGTCGTTTTTGGTGGTTTCACGACGCTACCTAGCTTAAACTAACATAACTCAACCTAACATAACCTTCGCACTTCTATCGTTAGAAAACGTTTTACTCGGTACTTTACATTGCATTCTACAACATTACGACGGTATCAAGTGCTTTCACATTAGATATCGCAGTTCCCGACTTCTAATGGTGAAAAACACTGCATCTCACTAAGTGACATTGTTTATTGCGATTTTACGACGGTCCATATCTTGACCTAACCTAACCTAACCTAGCCTTACCTAACCTAACTTAACCTAACCTAACCTAACCTAACCTAACCTAACCCAACACAACCCAACCCAACCCAACCTAACCTAACCTAACCTAACCTAACCTAACCCAACCACACCCAACCCAACCCAACCTAACCTAACCTAACCTGACCTAACCTAACCTAACCCAACCCAACCCAACCTAACCTAAACTAACCTAACCTAACTTAACCTAACCTAACCCAACCTAACCTAACCCAACCTAACCTAACCTAACCTAACCTAACCTAACCCAACTCAACCTAACCTAACCTAACCAAACCTAACCTAACCTAACCTAACCTTACCTAACCTAACGTAACATAACCTAACCTAACCTAACGTAACGTAACCTAACCTAACCTAACCTAACCCAACCTAACCCAACCCAACCCAACCCAACCTAACCTAATCCAACCCAAACCAACCTAACCTAACCTAACGACGGTTGCAAGCGCTTTCACATTAGATATCGCAGTTCCCAACTTGTAATGGTGAAAAATACTGCATCTCACTAAGTGACATTGTTTAACGGTTTTTCGACGGTTCATATCTTAACATAACCTAACATCGCACTTGTATATTGAAAGCGTCTATTACACTGTTTCGTGCACAAATACGATATTTGCATAACCTCACAGTTTTTCACCAACTTATTGCAGTACAGAACGCTGTATCTCGCTAAATGACATTGTTCTTTAAGGTTTCACGATGCTTGCATGTTCTTCAACGAGAATATCACAATATAGCAGTTTCGCACTTGTAACGGTACAACACGCAGTACCTGGCTAGTGCATGCCGTTTTGTGTCCTTTCACAATATTTGACCTATTGCAGTTTCGTAGTCGCAATAAAACACCACTATCTCATAAAATGACGTCGTTTTTGGTGGTTTCACGACGCTACCTAGCTTAAACTAACATAACTCAACCTAACATAACCTTCGCACTTCTATCGTTAGAAAACGTTTTACTCGGTACTTTACATTGCTTTCTACAACATTACGACGGTATCAAGTGCTTTCACATTAGATATCGCAGTTCCCGACTTCTAATGGTGAAAAACACTGCATCTCACTAAGTGACATTGTTTATTGCGGTTTTACGATGGTTCATATCTTAACCTAACCTAACCTAACCTAACCTAACCTAACCTCACCTAACCTAACTTAACCTAACTTAACCTAACCTAACTTAACCTAACCTAACCTAACCTAACCCAACCCAACCCAACCCAACCTAACCTAACCTAACCTAACCTAACCCAACCACACCCAACCCAACCCAACCTAACCTAACCTAACCTAACCCAACCCAACCCAACCTAACCTAACCTAACCTAACACAACCCAACCCAACCTAACCTAACCTAACCTAACCCAACCCAACCTAACCTATCTTAACCCAACCTAACCTAACCCAACCTAACCTAACCTAACATAACCTAACCTAACCCAACCCAACCCAACCCAACCCAACCTAACCTAACCAAACCTAACCTAACCTAACCTAACCTAACCTTAACTAACCTAACCTAACCTAACGTAACCTAACCTAACCTAACCTAACGTAACCTAACCTAACCTAACCTAACGTAACCTAACCTAACCTAACCCAACCTAACCCAACCCAACCCAACCTAACCTAATCCAACCCAAACCAACCTAACCTAACGTAACCTAACCTAACGACGGTTGCAAGCGCTTTCACATTAGATATCGCAGTTCCCAACTTGTAATGGTGAAAAATACTGCATCTCACTAAGTGACATTGTTTAACGGTTTTACGACGGTTCATATCTTAACATAACCTAACATCGCACTTGTATATTGAAAACGCTCTATTACACTGTTTCTTGCACAAATACGATATTTGCATAACCTCACAGTTTTTCACCAACCCATTGCAGTACAGAACGCTGTATCTCGCTAAATGACATTGTTCTTTAAGGTTTCACGATGCTTGCATGTGCTTTAACGAGAATATCACAATATAGCAGTTTCGCACTTGTAACGGTACAACACGCACTACCTGGCTAGTGCATGCCGTTTTGTGTCCTTTCACAATATTTGACCTATTGCAGTTTCGTAGTCGCAATAAAACACCACTATCTCATAAGATGACGTCGTTTTTGGTGGTTTCACGACGCTACCTAGCTTAAACTAACTCAACCTAACATAACCTTCGCACTTCTATCGTTAGAAAACGTTTTACTCGCTACTTTACATTGCTTTCTACAACAATTCGACGGTTTCATGCGATTTAACATAAGACATCGCAGTTCCCGACTTGTAATGGTGAAAAACACTGCATCTCACTAAGTGACATTGTTTAATGCGGTTTTACGACGGTTCATATCTTAACATAACCTAACATCGCATTTGTATCTAAAAGTGCTCTATTACACTGTTTCGTTCACAAATACGATATTTGCATAACCTCACAGTTTTTCACCAACTTATTGCAGTACAGAACGCTGTATCTCGCTAAATGACATCGTTGTTTAAGGTTTCACGATGCTTGCATGCGCTTTAACGAGAATATCACAATATAGCAGTTTCGCACTTGTAACGGTACAACACGCAGTATTTGGCTTGTTCATGCCGTTTTGTGTGCTTTCACAACATTTCAGCTATCGCAGTTTTGTACTCGCAATAAAACAACACTATCTCGTTAGATGACGTCGTTTTTGGTGGTTTCACGACGCTACAAAGCTTAAACTAACATAACTCAACCTAACATAACCTTCGCACTTCTGTCGTTAGAAAACGTTTTACTCGGTACTTTACATTGCTTTCTACAACATTACGACGGTATCAAGTGCTTTCACATTAGATATCGCAGTTCCCGACTTCTAATGGTGAAAAACACTGCATCTCACTAAGTGACATTGTTTATTGCGGTTTTACGACGGTCCATATCTTAACCTAACCTAACCTAACCTAACTTAACCTAACCTAACCTAACCTAACCTAACCCAACACAACCCAACCCAACCCAACCTAACCTAACCTAACCTAACCACACCCAACCCAACCCAACCTAACCTAACCTAACCTGACCTAACCTAACCTAACCCAACCCAACCCAACCTAACCTAAACTAACCTAACCTAACTTAACCTAACCTAACCTAACCTAACCTAACCCAACCTAACCTAACCTAACCTAACCTAACCTAACCCAACCCAACCTAACCTAACCTAACCAAACCTAACCTAACCTAACCTAACCTTACCTAACCTAACGTAACATAACCTAACCTAACCTAACGTAACGTAACCTAACCTAACCTAGCCCAACCTAACCCAACCCAACCCAACCCAACCCAACCTAACCTAATCCAACCCAAACCAACCTAACCTAACCTAACCTAACGACGGTTACAAGCGCTTTCACGTTAGATATCGCAGTTCCTGACTTGTAATGGTGAAAAACACTGCATCTCACTAAGTGACATTGTTTAATGCGGTTTTACGACGGTTCATATCTTAACCTAACCTAACATTCGCACTTGTATCTCAAAACGCTCAATTACACTGTTTCGTTCACAATTACGATATTTGCATGACCTCACAGTTTTTTACCAACTTATTACAGCACAGAACGCGGTATCTCGCTAAATGACATTGTTCTTTAAGGTTTCACGATGCTTGCATGTGCTTTAACGAGAATATCACAATATAGCAGTTTCGCACTTGTAACGGTACAACACGCAGTACCTGGCTTGTTCATGCCGTTTTGTGTGCTTTCACAACATTTCACCTATTGCAGTTTCGTATATGCAATAAAACAACACTATCTCGTTATAATGACGTCGTTTTTGGTGGTTTCACGACGCTACCTAGCTTAAACTAACATAACTCAACCTAACATAACCTTCGCACTTCTATCATTAGAAAACGTTTTACTCGCTACTTTACATTGCTTTCTACAACATTACGACGGTATCAAGCGCTTTCACATTAGATATCGCAGTTCCCGACTTCTAATGGTGAAAAACACTGCATCTCACTAAGTGACATTGTTTATTGCGGTTTCACGACGGTTCATATCTTAACCTAACCTAACCTAACCTCACCTAACCTAACCTAACCTTACCTAATCTAACTTAACCTAACTTAACCTAACCTAACTTAACCTAACCTAACCTAACCTAACCTAACCCAACACAACCCAACCCAACCCAACCCAACCTAACCTAACCTAACCTAACCCAACCCCACCCAACCCAACCCAACCTAACCTAACCTAACCTGACCTAACCTAACCAAGCCAACCCAACCCAACCTAACCTAAACTAACCTAACCTAACCTAACCTAACCTAACACAACCCAACCCAGCCTAACCCAACCTAGCCTAACCCAACCTAACCTAACCTAACCTAACCTAACCCAACCCAACCCAACCTAACCTAAACTAACCTAAAATTACCTAACCTAACCTAGTCTAACCCAACCCAACCCAACCCAACCTAACCCTACCCAACCTAACCTAACCTAACCCAACCACACCCAACCCAACCCAACCTAACCTAACCTAACCTGACGTAACCTAACCTAACCCAACCAAACCCAACCTAACCTAAACCTAACCTAACCTAACACAACCCAACCCAACCCAACCTAACCTAACCTAACCTAACCCAACCCAACCTAACCTAACCTAACCCAACCTAACCTAACCCAACCTAACCTAACCCAACCCAACCCAACCTAACCTAACCAAACCTAACCTAACCTAACCTTACCTAACCTAGCCTAACCTAACCTAACCTAACGTAACCTAACCTTACCTAACGTAACCTAACGTAACCTAACCTAACCTAACGTAACCTAACCTAACCTAACCTAACCCAACCTAACCCAACCCAACCCAACCCAACCCAACCTAACCTAAAGCAACCCAAACCAACCTAACCTAACCTAACCTAACCCAACCAAACCCAACCCAACCCAACCCAACCTAACCTAATCCAACCCAAACCAACCTAACCTAACCTAACCTAACGACGGTTACAAGCGCTTTCACAATAGATATCGCAGTTCCTGACTTGTAATGGTGAAAAACACTGCATCTCACTAAGTGACATTGTTTAATGCGGTTTTACGACGGTTCTTATCTTAACCTAACCTAACATTCGCACTTGTATCTCAAAACGCTCAATTACACTGTTTCGTTCACAATTACGATATTTGCATGACCTCACAGTTTTTTACCAACTTATTACAGCACAGAACGCTGTATCTCGCTAAATGACATTGTTCTTTAAGGTTTCACGATGTTTGCATGGGCTTTAACGAGAATATCACAATATAGCAGTTTCGCACTTGTAACGGTACAACACGCAGTACCTGGCTTGTTCATGCCGTTTTGTGTGCTTTCACAACATTTCACCTATTGCAGTTTCGTATATGCAATAAAACAACACTATCTCGTTATAATGACGTCGTTTTTGGTGGTTTCACGACGCTACCTAGCTTAAACTAACATAACTCAACCTAACATAACCTTCGCACTTCTATCATTAGAAAACGTTTTACTCGCTACTTTACATTGCTTTCTACAACATTACGACGGTATCAAGCGCTTTCACATTAGATATCGCAGTTCCCGACTTCTAATGGTGAAAAACACTGCATCTCACTAAGTGACATTGTTTATTGCGGTTTCACGACGGTTCATATCTTAACCTAACCTAACCTAACCCAACCTAACCTAACCCAACCTAACCTAACATAACCTAACTCAACCCAACCCAACCCAACCCAACCCAACCTAACCTAATCCAACCCAAACCAACCTAACCTAACCTAACCTAACCTAACGACGGTTGCAAGCGCTTTCACATTAGATATCGCAGTTCCCGACTTGTAATGGTGAAAAACACTGCATCTCACTAAGTGACATTGTTTAATGCGGTTTTACGACGGTTCATATCTTAACATAACCTAACATCGCATTTGTATCTAAAAGCGCTCTATTACACTGTTTCGTTCACAAATACGATATTTGCATAACCTCACAGTTTTTCACCAACTTATTGCAGTACAGAACGCTGTATCTCGCTAAATGACATCGTTGTTTAAGGTTTCACGATGCTTGCATGCGCTTTAACGAGAATATCACAATATAGCAGTTTCGCACTTGTAACGGTACAACACGCAGTATTTGGCTCGTTCATGCCGTTTTGTGTGCTTTCACAACATTTCAGCTATCGCAGTTTTGTACTCGCAATAAAACAACACTATCTCGTTAGATGACGTCGTTTTTGGTGGTTTCACGACGCTACAAAGCTTAAACTAACATAACTCAACCTAACATAACCTTCGCACTTCTATCGTTAGAAAACGTTTTACTCGGTACTTTACATTGCTTTCTACAACATTACGACGGTATCAAGTGCTTTCACATTAGATATCGCAGTTCCCGACTTCTAATGGTGAAAAACACTGCATCTCACTAAGTGACATTGTTTATTGCGGTTTTACGACGGTCCATATCTTAACCTAACCTAACCTAACCTAACCTTACCTAACCTAACTTAACCTAACCTAACTTAACCTAACCTAACCTAACCTAACCTAACCCAACACAACCCAACCCAACCCAACCTAACCTAACCTAACCTAACCACACCCAACCCAACCCAACCTAACCTAACCTAACCTGACCTAACCTAACCTAACCCAACCCAACCCAACCTAACCTAAACTAACCTAACCTAACTTAACCTAACCTAACCTAACCTAACCTAACCCAACCTAACCTAACCTAACCTAACCTAACCTAACCCAACCCAACCTAACCTAACCTAACCAAACCTAACATAACCTAACCTAACCTTACCTAACCTAACGTAACATAACCTAACCTAACCTAACGTAACGTAACCTAACCTAACCTAACCCAACCTAACCCAACCCAACCCAACCCAACCCAACCTAACCTAATCCAACCCAAACCAACCTAACCTAACCTAACCTAACGACGGTTACAAGCGCTTTCACATTAGATATCGCAGTTCCTGACTTGTAATGGTGAAAAACACTGCATCTCACTAAGTGACATTGTTTAATGCGGTTTTACGACGGTTCATATCTTAACCTAACCTAACATTCGCACTTGTATCTCAAAACGCTCAATTACACTGTTTCGTCACAATTACGATATTTGCATGACCTCACAGTTTTTTACCAACTTATTACAGCACAGAACGCTGTATCTCGCTAAATGACATTGTTCTTTAAGGTTTCACGATGCTTGCATGTGCTTTAACGAGAATATCACAATATAGCAGTTTCGCACTTGTAACGGTACAACACGCAGTACCTGGCTTGTTCATGCCGTTTTGTGTGCTTTCACATTTCACCTATTGCAGTTTCGTATATGCAATAAAACAACACTATCTCGTTATAATGACGTCGTTTTTGGTGGTTTCACGACGCTACCTAGCTTAAACTAACATAACTCAACCTAACATAACCTTCGCACTTCTATCGTTAGAAAACGTTTTACTCGGTACTTTACATTGCTTTCTACAACATTACGACGGTATCAAGTGCTTTCACATTAGATATCGCAGTTCCCGACTTCTAATGGTGAAAAACACTGCATCTCACTAAGTGACATTGTTTATTGCGGTTTTACGACGGTCCATATCTTAACCTAACCTAACCTAACCTAACCTTACCTAACCTAACTTAACCTAACCTAACTTAACCTAACCTAACCTAACCTAACCTAACCCAACACAACCCAACCCAACCTAACCTAACCTAACCTAACCACACCCAACCCAACCCAACCTAACCTAACCTAACCTGACCTAACCTAACCTAACCCAACCCAACCCAACCTAACCTAAACTAACCTAACCTAACTTAACCTAACCTAACCTAACCTAACCTAACCCAACCTAACCTAACCTAACCTAACCTAACCCAACCCAACCTAACCTAACCTAACCAAACCTAACCTAACCTAACCTAACCTTACCTAACCTAACGTAACATAACCTAACATAACCTAACGTAACGTAACCTAACCTAACCCAACCTAACCCAACCCAACCCAACCCAACCTAACCTAATCCAACCCAAACCAACCTAACCTAAACTAACCTAACGACGGTTACAAGCGATTTCACATTAGATATCGCAGTTCCTGACTTGTAATGGTGAAAAACACTGCATCTCACTAAGTGACATTGTTTAATGCGGTTTTACGACGGTTCATATCTTAACATAACCTAACATCGCATTTGTATCTAAAAGCGCTCTATTACACTGTTTCGTTCACAAATACGATATTTGCATAACCTCACAGTTTTTCACCAACTTATTGCAGTACAGAACGCTGTATCTCGCTAAATGACAGCGTTGTTTAAGGTTTCACGATGCTTGCATGCGCTTTAACGAGAATATCACAATATAGCAGTTTCGCACTTGTAACGGTACAACACGCAGTATTTGGCTTGTTCATGCCGTTTTGTGTGCTTTCACAACATTTCAGCTATCGCAGTTTTGTACTCGCAATAAAACAACACTATCTCGTTAGATGACGTCGTTTATGGTGGTTTCACGACGCTACCTAGCTTAAACTAACATAACTCAACCTAACATAACCTTCGCACTTCTATCGTTAGAAAACGTTTTACTCGGTACTTTACATTGCTTTCTACAACATTACGACGGTATCAAGTGCTTTCACATTACATATCGCAGTTCCCGACTTCTAATGGTGAAAAACACTGCATCTCACTAAGTGACATTGTTTATTGCGGTTTTACGACGGTCCATATCTTGACCTAACCTAACCTAACCTAACCTTACCTAACCTAACTTAACCTAACCTAACTTAACCTAACCTAACCTAACCTAACCTAACCCAACAGAACCCAACCCAACCCAACCTAACCTAACCTAACCTAACCTAACCCAAGCAAACCCAACCCAACCCAACCTAACCTAACCTAACCTGACCTAACCTAACCTAACCCAACCCAACCCAACCTAACCTAAACTAACCTAACCTAACTTAACCTAACCTAACCCAACCTAACCTAACCCAACCTAACCTAACCTAACCTAACCTAACCCAACTCAACCTAACCTAACCTAACCAAACCTAACCTAACCTAACCTAACGTAACCTTACCTAACCTAATGTAACATAACCTAACCTAACCTAACGTAACGTAACCTAACCTAACCTAACCTAACCCAACCTAACCCAACCCAACCCAACCCAACCTAACCTAATCCAACCCAAACCAACCTAACCTAACCTAACCTAACCTAACGACGGTTGCAAGCGCTTTCACATTAGATATCGCAGTTCCCAACTTGTAATGGTGAAAAATACTGCATCTCACTAAGTGACATTGTTTAACGGTTTTACGACGGTTCATATCTTAACATAACCTAACATCGCACTTGTATATTGAAAGCGTCTATTACACTGTTTCGTGCACAAATACGATATTTGCATAACCTCACAGTTTTTCACCAACTTATTGCAGTACAGAACGCTGTATCTCGCTAAATGACATTGTTCTTTAAGGTTTCACGATGCTTGCATGTTCTTCAACGAGAATATCACAATATAGCAGTTTCGCACTTGTAACGGTACAACACGCAGTACCTGGCTAGTGCATGCCGTTTTGTGTCCTTTCACAATATTTGACCTATTGCAGTTTCGTAGTCGCAATAAAACACCACTATCTCATAAAATGACGTCGTTTTTGGTGGTTTCACGACGCTACCTAGCTTAAACTAACATAACTCAACCTAACATAACCTTCGCACTTCTATCGTTAGAAAACGTTTTACTCGGTACATTACATTGCTTTCTACAACATTACGACGGTATCAAGTGCTTTCACATTAGATATCGCAGTTCCCGACTTCTAATGGTGAAAAACACTGCATCTCACTAAGTGACATTGTTTATTGCGGTTTTACGATGGTTCATATCTTAACCTAACCTAACCTAACCTAACCTAACCTAACCTTACCTAACCTAACTTAACCTAACTTAACCTAACCTAACTTAACCTAACCTAACCTAACCTAACCTAACCTAACCCAACCCAACCCAACCTAACCTAACCTAACCTAACCTAACCCAACCACACCCAACCCAACCCAACCTAACCTAACCTAACCTAACCCAACCCAACCCAACCTAACCTAACCTAACCTAACCTAACACAACCCAACCCGACCTAACCTAACCTAACCTAACCCAACCCAACCCAACCTAACCTAACCCAACCTAACCTAACCTTACATAACCTAACCTAACCCAACCCAACCCAACCCAACCCAACCTAACCTAACCAAACCTAACCTAACCTAACCTAACCTAACCTTACCTAACCTAACCTAACCTAACCTAACGTAACCTAACCTAACCTAACCTAACGTAACCTAACCTAACCTAACGTAACGTAACCTAACCTAACCTAACCCAACCTAACCCAACCCAACCCAACCTAACCTAATCCAACCCAAACCAACCTAACCTAACGTAACCTAACCTAACGACGGTTGCAAGCGCTTTCACATTAGATATCGCAGTTCCCAACTTGTAATGGTGAAAAATACTGCATCTCACTAAGTGACATTGTTTAACGGTTTTACGACGGTTCATATCTTAACATAACCTAACATCGCACTTGTATATTGAAAACGCTCTATTACACTGTTTCTTGGCCCAAATACGATATTTGCATAACCTCACAGTTTTTCACCAACCCATTGCAGTACAGAACGCTGTATCTCGCTAAATGACATTGTTCTTTAAGGTTTCACGATGCTTGCATGTGCTTTAACGAGAATATCACAATATAGCAGTTTCGCACTTGTAACGGTACAACACGCAGTACCTGGCTAGTGCATGCCGTTTTGTGTGCTTTCACAACATTTCAGCTATCGCAGTTTTGTACTCGCAATAAAACAACACTATCTCGTTAGATGACGTCGTTTTTGGTGGTTTCACGACGCTACAAAGCTTAAACTAACATAACTCAACCTAACATAACTTTCGCACTTCTATCGTTAGAAAACGTTTTACTCGGTACTTCACATTGCTTTCTACAACATTACGACGGTATCAAGTGCTTTCACATTAGATATCGCAGTTCCCGACTTCTAATGGTGAAAAACACTGCATCTCACTAAGTGACATTGTTTATTGCGGTTTTACGACGGTCCATATCTTAACCTAACCTAACCTAACCTAACCTAACCTTACCTAACCTAACTTAACCTAACCTAACTTAACCTAACCTAACCTAACCTAACCTAACCCAACACAACCCAACCCAACCCAACCTAACCTAACCTAACCTAACCTAACCACACCCAACCCAACCCAACCTAACCTAACCTAACCTGACCTAACCTAACCTAACCCAACCCAACCCAACCTAACCTAAACTAACCTAACCTAACTTAACCTAACCTAACCTAACCTAACCTAACCCAACCTAACCTAACCTAACCTAACCTAACCTAACCCAACCCAACCTAACCTAACCTAACCAAACCTAACCTAACCTAACCTAACCTTACCTAACCTAACGTAACATAACCTAACCTAACCTAACGTAACGTAACCTAACCTAACCTAACCCAACCTAACCCAACCCAACCCAACCCACCCCAACCTAACCTAATCCAACCCAAACCAACCTAACCTAACCTAACCTAACCTAACGACGGTTACAAGCGCTTTCACATTAGATATCGCAGTTCCTGACTTGTAATGGTGAAAAACACTGCATCTCACTAAGTGACATTGTTTAATGCGGTTTTACGACGGTTCATATCTTAACCTAACCTAACATTCGCACTTGCATCTAAAACGCTCTATTACACTGTTTCGTTCACAATTACGATAATTGCATAACCTCACAGTTTTTCAGCAATTTATTGCAGTACAGAACGCTGTATCTCGCTAAATGACATCATTTTTTAAGGTTTCACAATGCTTGCATGCGCTTTAACGAGAATATCAGAACATAGCAGTTTCGCACTTGTAACTGCAACACACGCAGTATTTGGCTTGTTCATACCATTTTGTGTGCTTTCACAACATTTCACCTATCGCAGTTTCGTACTTGCAATAAAACAACACTATCTCGTTAGATGACGTCGTTTTTGGTGGTTTCACGACGCTACCTAGCTTAAACTAACATAACTCAACCTAACATAACCTTCCCACTTCTATCATTAGAAAACGTTTTACTCGGTACTTTACATTGCTTTCAACAACATTACGACGGTATCAAGCGCTTTCACATTAGATATCGCAGTTCCCGACTTCTAATGGTGAAAAACACTGCATCTCACTAAGTGACATTGTTTATTGCGGTTTTACGACGGTTCTTAACGTAACCTAACCTAACCTAACCTAACAACCTAACTTAACCTAACATAACCTAACCTAACCTAACCTAACCCAACCCAACCCAACCCAACCTAACCTAACCTAACCTGACCTAACCTAACCTAAACTAACCCAACCCAACCCAACGTAACCTAAACTAACCTAACCAAACCTAACACAACCCAACCAGACCTAACCTAACCTAACCTAACCTAACCCAACCCAACCTAACCTAACTTAACCCAACCTAACCTAACCCAACCTAACCTAACCTAACATAACCTAACCTAACCCAACCCAACCCAACCCAACCTTACCTAACCTAACCTAACCAAACCTAACCTAACTTAACCTAACCTAACCTTACCTTAACTAACCTAACCTAACCTAACCTAACGTAACCTAACCTAACCTAACCTAACCTAACCTAACGACGGTTGCAAGCGCTTCACATTAGATATCGCAGTTCCCGACTTGTAATGGTGAAAAACACTGCATCTCACTAAGTGACATTGTTTAATGCGGTTTTACGACGGTTCATATCTTAACCTAACCTAACATTCGCACTTGTATTTAAAAACGCTCTATTACACTGTTTCGTTCACAATTACAATATTTGCATAACCTCACAGTTTTTCAGCAACTTATTGCAGTACAGAACGCTGTATCTCGCTAAAGGACATCGTTCTTTAAGGTTTCACGATGCTTGCATGCGCTTTAACGAGAATATCACAATATAGCAGTTTCGCACTTGTAACGGTACAACACGCAGTATTTGGCTTGTTCATGCCGTTTTGTGTGCTTTCACATTTCAGCTATCGCAGTTTTGTACTCGCAATAAAACAACACTATCTCGTTAGATGACGTCGTTTTTGGTGGTTTCACGACGCTACCTAGCTTAAACTAACATAACTCAACCTAACATAACCTTCGCACTTCTATCGTTAGAAAACGTTTTACTCGGTACTTTACATTGCATTCTACAACATTACGACGGTATCAAGTGCTTTCACATTAGATATCGCAGTTCCCGACTTCTAATGGTGAAAAACACTGCATCTCACTAAGTGACATTGTTTATTGCGGTTTTACGACGGTCCATATCTTGACCTAACCTAACCTAACCTAACCTTACCTAACCTAACTTAACCTAACCTAACCTAACCTAACCTAACCTAACCCAACACAACCCAACCCAACCCAACCTAACCTAACCTAACCTAACCTAACCCAACCACACCCAACCCAACCCAACCTAACCTAACCTGACCTAACCTAACCTAACCCAACCCAACCCAACCTAACCTAAACTAACCTAACCTAACTTAACCTAACCTAACCCAACCTAACCTAACCCAACCTAACCTAACCTAACCTAACCTAACCTAACCCAACTCAACCTAACCTAACCTAACCAAACCTAACCTAACCTAACCTAACCTTACCTAACCTAACGTAACATAACCTAACCTAACCTAACGTAACGTAACGTAACCTAACCTAACCTAACCCAACCTAACCCAACCCAACCCAACCGAACCTAACCTAATCCAACCCAAACCAACCTAACCTAACCTAACCTAACCTAACCTAACGACGGTTGCAAGCGCTTTCACATTAGATATCGCAGTTCCCAACTTGTAATGGTGAAAAATACTGCATCTCACTAAGTGACATTGTTTAACGGTTTTTCGACGGTTCATATCTTAACATAACCTAACATCGCACTTGTATATTGAAAGCGTCTATTACACTGTTTCGTGCACAAATACGATATTTGCATAACCTCACAGTTTTTCACCAACTTATTGCAGTACAGAACGCTGTATCTCGCTAAATGACATTGTTCTTTAAGGTTTCACGATGCTTGCATGTTCTTCAACGAGAATATCACAATATAGCAGTTTCGCACTTGTAACGGTACAACACGCAGTACCTGGCTAGTGCATGCCGTTTTGTGTCCTTTCACAATATTTGACCTATTGCAGTTTCGTAGTCGCAATAAAACACCACTATCTCATAAAATGACGTCGTTTTTGGTGGTTTCACGACGCTACCTAGCTTAAACTAACATAACTCAACCAAACATAACCTTCGCACTTCTATCGTTAGAAAACGTTTTACTCGGTACTTTACATTGCTTTCTACAACATTAAGACGGTATCAAGTGCTTTCACATTAGATATCGCAGTTCCCGACTTCTAATGGTGAAAAACACTGCATCTCACTAAGTGACATTGTTTATTGCGGTTTTACGATGGTTCATATCTTAACCTAACCTAACCTAACCTAACCTAACCTAACCTTACCTAACCTAACTTAACCTAACTTAACCTAACCTAACTTAACCTAACCTAACCTAACCCAACCCAACCCAACCTAACCTAACCTAACCTAACCTAACCCAACCACACCCAACCCAACCCAACCTAACCTAACCTAACCTAACCCAACCCAACCCAACCTAACCTAACCTAACCTAACACAACCCAACCCAACCTAACCTAACCTAACCTAACCCAACCCAACCTAACCTATCTTAACCCAACCTAACCTAACCCAACCTAACCTAACCTAACATAACCTAACCTAACCCAACCCAACCCAACCCAACCCAACCTAACCTAACCAAACCTAACCTAACCTAACCTAACCTAACCTTACCTAACCTAACCTAACCTAACCTAACCTAACGTAACCTAACCTAACCTAACCTAACGTAACCTAACCTAACCTAACGTAACGTAACCTAACCTAACCTAACCCAACCTAACCCAACCCAACCCAACCTAACCTAATCCAACCCAAACCAACCTAACCTAACGTAACCTAACCTAACGACGGTTGCAAGCGCTTTCACATTAGATATCGCAGTTCCCAACTTGTAATGGTGAAAAATACTGCATCTCACTAAGTGACATTGTTTAACGGTTTTACGACGGTTCATATCTTAACATAACCTAACATCGCACTTGTATATTGAAAACGCTCTATTACACTGTTTCTTGCACAAATACGATATTTGCATAACCTCACAGTTTTTCACCAACCCATTGCAGTACAGAACGCTGTATCTCGCTAAATGACATTGTTCTTTAAGGTTTCACGATGCTTGCATGTGCTTTAACGAGAATATCACAATATAGCAGTTTCGCACTTGTAACGGTACAACACGCACTACCTGGCTAGTGCATGCCGTTTTGTGTCCTTTCACAATATTTGACCTATTGCAGTTTCGTAGTCGCAATAAAACACCACTATCTCATAAGATGACGTCGTTTTTGGTGGTTTCACGACGCTACCTAGCTTAAACTAACTCAACCTAACATAACCTTCGCACTTCTATCGTTAGAAAACGTTTTACTCGCTACTTTACATTGCTTTCTACAACAATTCGACGGTTTCATGCGATTTAACATAAGACATCGCAGTTCCCGACTTGTAATGGTGAAAAACACTGCATCTATCTAAGTGACATTGTTTAATGCGGTTTTACGACGGTTCATATCTTAACATAACCTAACATCGCATTTGTATCTAAAAGCGCTCTATTACACTGTTTCGTTCACAAATACGATATTTGCATAACCTCACAGTTTTTCACCAACTTATTGCAGTACAGAACGCTGTATCTCGCTAAATGACATCGTTGTTTAAGGTTTCACGATGCTTGCATGCGCTTTAACGAGAATATCACAATATAGCAGTTTCGCACTTGTAACGGTACAACACGCAGTATTTGGCTTGTTCATGCCGTTTTGTGTGCTTTCACAACATTTCAGCTATCGCAGTTTTGTACTCGCAATAAAACAACACTATCTCGTTAGATGACGTCGTTTTTGGTGGTTTCACGACGCTACAAAGCTTAAACTAACATAACTCAACCTAACATAGCCTTCGCACTTCTGTCGTTAGAAAACGTTTTACTCGGTACTTTACATTGCTTTCTACAACATTACGACGGTATCAAGTGCTTTCACATTAGATATCGCAGTTCCCGACTTCTAATGGTGAAAAACACTGCATCTCACTAAGTGACATTGTTTATTGCGGTTTTACGACGGTCCATATCTTAACCTAACCTAACCTTACCTAACCTAACTTAACCTAACCTAACTTAAACTAACCTAACCTAACCTAACCTAACCCAACACAACCCAACCCAACCCAACCTAACCTAACCTAACCTAACCACACCCAACCCAACCCAACCTAACCTAACCTAACCTGACCTAACCTAACCTAACCCAACCCAACCCAACCTAACCTAAACTAACCTAACCTAACTTAACCTAACCTAACCTAACCTAACCTAACCCAACCTAACCTAACCTAACCTAACCTAACCTAACCCAACCCAACCTAACCTAACCTAACCAAACCTAACCTAACCTAACCTAACCTTACCTAACCTAACGTAACATAACCTAACCTAACCTAACGTAACGTAACCTAACCTAACCTAACCCAACCTAACCCAACCCAACCCAACCCGACCCAACCTAACCTAATCCAACCCAAACCAACCTAACCTAACCTAACCTAACGACGGTTACAAGCGCTTTCACATTAGATATCGCAGTTCCTGACTTGTAATGGTGAAAAACACTGCATCTCACTAAGTGACATTGTTTAATGCGGTTTTACGACGGTTCATATCTTAACCTAACCTAACATTCGCACTTGTATCTCAAAACGCTCAATTACACTGTTTCGTTCACAATTACGATATTTGCATGACCTCACAGTTTTTTACCAACTTATTACAGCACAGAACGCTGTATCTCGCTAAAGGACATCGTTCTTTAAGGTTTCACGATGCTTGCATGCGCTTTAACGAGAATATCACAATATAGCAGTTTCGCACTTGTAACGGTACAACACGCAGTATTTGGCTTGTTCATGCCGTTTTGTGTGCTTTCACAACATTTCAGCTATCGCAGTTTTGTACTCGCAATAAAACAACACTATCTCGTTAGATGACGTCGTTTTTGGTGGTTTCACGACGCTACCTAGCTTAAACTAACATAACTCAACCTAACATAACCTTCGCACTTCTATCGTTAGAAAACGTTTTACTCGGTACTTTACATTGCATTCTACAACATTACGACGGTATCAAGTGCTTTCACATTAGATATCGCAGTTCCCGACTTCTAATGGTGAAAAACACTGCATCTCACTAAGTGACATTGTTTATTGCGGTTTTACGACGGTCCATATCTTGACCTAACCTAACCTAACCTAACCTTACCTAACCTAACTTAACCTAACCTAACCTAACCTAACCCAACACAACCCAACCCAACCCAACCTAACCTAACCTAACCTAACCTAACCTAACCCAACCACACCCAACCCAACCCAACCTAACCTAACCTAACCTGACCTAACCTAACCTAACCCAACCCAACCCAACCTAACCTAAACTAACCTAACCTAACTTAACCTAACCTAACCCAACCTAACCTAACCCAACCTAACCTAACCTAACCTAACCTAACCCAACTCAACCTAACCTAACCTAACCAAACCTAACCTAACCTAACCTAACCTTACCTAACCTAACGTAACATAACCTAACCTAACCTAACGTAACGTAACCTAACCTAACCTAACCTAACCCAACCTAACCCAACCCAACCCAACCCAACCTAACCTAATCCAACCCAAACCAACCTAACCTAACCTAACCTAACCTAACCTAACGACGGTTGCAAGCGCTTTCACATTAGATATCGCAGTTCCCAACTTGTAATGGTGAAAAATACTGCATCTCACTAAGTGACATTGTTTAACGGTTTTTCGACGGTTCATATCTTAACATAACCTAACATCGCACTTGTATATTGAAAGCGTCTATTACACTGTTTCGTGCACAAATACGATATTTGCATAACCTCACAGTTTTTCACCAACTTATTGCAGTACAGAACGCTGTATCTCGCTAAATGACATTGTTCTTTAAGGTTTCACGATGCTTGCATGTTCTTCAACGAGAATATCACAATATAGCAGTTTCGCACTTGTAACGGTACAACACGCAGTACCTGGCTAGTGCATGCCGTTTTGTGTCCTTTCACAATATTTGACCTATTGCAGTTTCGTAGTCGCAATAAAACACCACTATCTCATAAAATGACGTCGTTTTTGGTGGTTTCACGACGCTACCTAGCTTAAACTAACATAACTCAACCTAACATAACCTTCGCACTTCTATCGTTAGAAAACGTTTTACTCGGTACTTTACATTGCTTTCTACAACATTAAGACGGTATCAAGTGCTTTCACATTAGATATCGCAGTTCCCGACTTCTAATGGTGAAAAACACTGCATCTCACTAAGTGACATTGTTTATTGCGGTTTTACGATGGTTCATATCTTAACCTAACCTAACCTAACCTAACCTAACCTTACCTAACCTAACTTAACCTAACTTAACCTAACCTAACTTAACCTAACCTAACCTAACCTAACCCAACCCAACCCAACCCAACCTAACCTAACCTAACCCAACCTAACCCAACCACACCCAACCCAACCCAACCTAACCTAACCTAACCTAACCCAACCCAACCCAACCTAACCTAACCTAACCTAACACAACCCAACCCAACCTAACCTAACCTAACCTAACCCAACCCAACCTAACCTATCTTAACCCAACCTAACCTAACCCAACCTAACCTAACCTAACATAACCTAACCTAACCCAACCCAACCCAACCCAACCCAACCTAACCTAACCAAACCTAACCTAACCTAACCTAACCTAACCTTACCTAACCTAACCTAACCTAACCTAACGTAACCTAACCTAACCTAACGTAACCTAACCTAACCTAATGTAACGTAACCTAACCTAACCTAACCCAACCTAACCCAACCCAACCCAACCTAACCTAATCCAACCCAAACCAACCTAACCTAACGTAACCTAACCTAACGACGGTTGCAAGCGCTTTCACATTAGATATCGCAGTTCCCAACTTGTAATGGTGAAAAATACTGCATCTCACTAAGTGACATTGTTTAACGGTTTTACGACGGTTCATATCTTAACATAACCTAACATCGCACTTGTATATTGAAAACGCTCTATTACACTGTTTCTTGCACAAATACGATATTTGCATAACCTCACAGTTTTTCACCAACCCATTGCAGTACAGAACGCTGTATCTCGCTAAATGACATTGTTCTTTAAGGTTTCACGATGCTTGCATGTGCTTTAACGAGAATATCACAATATAGCAGTTTCGCACTTGTAACGGTACAACACGCACTACCTGGCTAGTGCATGCCGTTTTGTGTCCTTTCACAATATTTGACCTATTGCAGTTTCGTAGTCGCAATAAAACACCACTATCTCATAAGATGACGTCGTTTTTGGTGGTTTCACGACGCTACCTAGCTTAAACTAACTCAACCTAACATAACCTTCGCACTTCTATCGTTAGAAAACGTTTTACTCGCTACTTTACATTGCTTTCTACAACAATTCGACGGTTTCATGCGATTTAACATAAGACATCGCAGTTCCCGACTTGTAATGGTGAAAAACACTGCATCTATCTAAGTGACATTGTTTAATGCGGTTTTACGACGGTTCATATCTTAACATAACCTAACATCGCATTTGTATCTAAAAGCGCTCTATTACACTGTTTCGTTCACAAATACGATATTTGCATAACCTCACAGTTTTTCACCAACTTATTGCAGTACAGAACGCTGTATCTCGCTAAATGACATCGTTGTTTAAGGTTTCACGATGCTTGCATGCGCTTTAACGAGAATATCACAATATAGCAGTTTCGCACTTGTAACGGTACAACACGCAGTATTTGGCTTGTTCATGCCGTTTTGTGTGCTTTCACAACATTTCAGCTATCGCAGTTTTGTACTCGCAATAAAACAACACTATCTCGTTAGATGACGTCGTTTTTGGTGGTTTCACGACGCTACAAAGCTTAAACTAACATAACTCAACCTAACATAACCTTCGCACTTCTGTCGTTAGAAAACGTTTTACTCGGTACTTTACATTGCTTTCTACAACATTACGACGGTATCAAGTGCTTTCACATTAGATATCGCAGTTCCCGACTTCTAATGGTGAAAAACACTGCATCTCACTAAGTGACATTGTTTATTGCGGTTTTACGACGGTCCATATCTTAACCTAACCTAACCTAACCTAACCTTACCTAACCTAACTTAACCTAACCTAACTTAACCTAACCTAACCTAACCTAACCTAACCCAACACAACCCAACCCAACCCAACCTAACCTAACCTAACCTAACCACACCCAACCCAACCCAACCTAACCTAACCTAACCTGACCTAACCTAACCTAACCCAACCCAACCCAACCTAACCTAAACTAACCTAACCTAACTTAACCTAACCTAACCTAACCTAACCTAACCCAACCTAACCTAACCTAACCTAACCTAACCTAACCCAACCCAACCTAACCTAACCAAACCTAACCTAACCTAACCTAACCTTACCTAACCTAACGTAACATAACCTAACCTAACCTAACGTAACGTAACCTAACCTAACCTAACCCAACCTAACCCAACCCAACCCAACCCAACCCAACCTAACCTAATCCAACCCAAACCAACCTAACCTAACCTAACCTAACGACGGTTACAAGCGCTTTCACATTAGATATCGCAGTTCCTGACTTGTAATGGTGAAAAACACTGCATCTCACTAAGTGACATTGTTTAATGCGGTTTTACGACGGTTCATATCTTAACCTAACCTAACATTCGCACTTGTATCTCAAAACGCTCAATTACACTGTTTCGTTCACAATTACGATATTTGCATGACCTCACAGTTTTTTACCAACTTATTACAGCACAGAACGCTGTATCTCGCTAAATGACATTGTTCTTTAAGGTTTCACGATGCTTGCATGTGCTTTAACGAGAATATCACAATATAGCAGTTTCGCACTTGTAACGGTACAACACGCAGTACCTGGTTTGTTCATGCCGTTTTGTGTGCTTTCACATTTCACCTATTGCAGTTTCGTATATGCAATAAAACAACACTATCTCGTTATAATGACGTCGTTTTTGGTGGTTTCACGACGCTACCTAGCTTAAACTAACATAACTCAACCTAACATAACCTTCGCACTTCTATCATTAGAAAACGTTTTACTCGCTACTTTACATTGCTTTCTACAACATTACGACGGTATCAAGCGCTTTCACATTAGATATCGCAGTTCCCGACTTCTAATGGTGAAAAACACTGAATCTCACTAAGTGACATTGTTTATTGCGGTTTCACGACGGTTCATATCTTAACCTAACCTAACCTAACCTCACCTAACCTAACCTAACCTTACCTAATCTAACTTAACCTAACTTAACCTAACCTAACTTAACCTAACCTAACCTAACCTAACCCAACACAACCCAACCCAACCCAACCCAACCTAACCTAACCTAACCTAACCCAACCCCACCCAACCCAACCCAACCTAACCTAACCTAACCTGACCTAACCTAACCAAGCCAACCCAACCCAACCTAACCTAAACTAACCTAACCTAACCTAACACAACCCAACCCAGCCTAACCCAACCTAACCTAACCTAACTTAACCTAACCCAACCCAACCCAACCTAACCTAAACTAACCTAAAATTACCTAACCTAACCTAATCTAACCCAACCCAACCCAACCCAACCTAACCCTACCCAACCTAACCTAACCTAACCCAACCACACCCAACCCAACCCAACCTAACCTAACCTAACCTGACGTAACCTAACCTAACCCAACCCAACCCAACCTAACCTAAACCTAACCTAACCTAACACAACCCAACCCAACCCAACCTAACCTAACCTAACCTAACCCAACCCAACCTAACCTAACCTAACCCAACCTAACCTAACCCAACCTAACCTAACCCAACCCAACCCAACCTAACCTAACCAAACCTAACCTAACCTAACCTTACCTAACCTAGCCTAACCTAACCTAACCTAACGTAACCTAACGTAACCTAACCTAACCTAACGTAACCTAACCTAACCTAACCTAACCCAACCTAACCCAACCCAACCCAACCCAACCCAACCTAACCTAAAGCAACCCAAACCAACCTAACCTAACCTAACCTAACCCAACCAAACCCAACCCAACCCAACCCAACCTAACCTAATCCAACCCAAACCAACCTAACCTAACCTAACGACGGTTGCAAGCGCTTTCACATTAGATATCGCAGTTCCCGACTTGTAATGGTGAAAAACACTGCATCTCACTAAGTGACATTGTTTAATGCGGTTTTACGACGGTTCATATCTTAACATAACCTAACATCGCATTTGTATCTAAAAGCGCTCTATTACACTGTTTCGTGCACAAATACGATATTTGCATAACCTCACAGTTTTTCACCAACTTATTGCAGTACAGAACGCTGTATCTCGCTAAATGACATTGTTGTTTAAGGTTTCACGATGCTTGCATGTTCTTCAACGAGAATATCACAATATAGCAGTTTCGCACTTGTAACGGTACAACACGCAGTACCTGGCTAGTGCATGCCGTTTTGTGTCCTTTCACAATATTTGACCTATTGCAGTTTCGTAGTCGCAATAAAACACCACTATCTCATAAAATGACGTCGTTTTTGGTGGTTTCACGACGCTACCTAGCTTAAACTAACATAACTCAACCTAACATAACCTTCGCACTTCTATCGTTAGAAAACGTTTTACTCGGTACTTTAAATTGCTTTCTACAACATTACGACGGTATCAAGTGCTTTCACATTAGATATCGCAGTTCCCGACTTCTAATGGTGAAAAACACTGCATCTCACTAAGTGACATTGTTTATTCCGGTTTTACGATGGTTCATATCTTAACCTAACCTAACCTAACCTAACCTAACCTTACCTAACCTAACTTAACCTAACTTAACCTAACCTAACTTAACCTAACCTAACCTAACCTAACCCAACCCAACCCAACCCAACCTAACCTAACCTAACCCAACCACACCCAACCCAACCCAACCTAACCTAACCTAACCTAACCCAACCCAACCCAACCTAACCTAACCTAACCTAACACAACCCAACCCAACCTAACCTAACCTAACCTAACCCAACCCAACCTAACCTAACCTAACCTAACGTAACCTAACCTAACCTAACCTAACGTAACCTAACCTAACCTAACGTAACGTAACCTAACCTAACCTAACCCAACCTAACCCAACCCAACCCAACCTAACCTAATCCAACCCAAACCAACCTAACCTAACGTAACCTAACCTAACGACGGTTGCAAGCGCTTTCACATTAGATATCGCAGTTCCCAACTTGTAATGGTGAAAAATACTGCATCTCACTAAGTGACATTGTTTAACGGTTTTACGACGGTTCATATCTTAACATAACCTAACCTAACCTAACTTAACCTAACTTAACCTAACCTAACTTAACCTAACCTAACCTAACCTAACCCAACCCAACCCAACCCAACCTAACCTAACCTAACCTAACCTAACCCAACCACACCCAACCCAACCCAACCTAACCTAACCCAACCTAACCTAACCTAACATAACCTAACCTAACCCAACCCAACCCAACCCAACCCAACCTAACCTAACCAAACCTAACCTAACCTAACCTAACCTAACCTTACCTAACCTAACCTAACCTAACCTAACGTAACCTAACCTAACCTAACCTAACGTAACCTAACCTAACCTAACGTAACGTAACCTAACCTAACCTAACCCAACCTAACCCAACCCAACCCAACCTAACCTAATCCAACCCAAACCAACCTAACCTGACGTAACCTAACCTAACGACGGTTGCAAGCGCTTTCACATTAGATATCGCAGTTCCCAACTTGTAATGGTGAAAAATACTGCATCTCACTAAGTGACATTGTTTAACGGTTTTACGACGGTTCATATCTTAACATAACCTAACATCGCACTTGTATATTGAAAACGCTCTATTACACTGTTTCTTGCACAAATACGATATTTGCATAACCTCACAGTCTTTCACCAACCCATTGCAGTACAGAACGCTGTATCTCGCTAAATGACATTGTTCTTTAAGGTTTCACGATGCTTGCATGTGCTTTAACGAGAATATCACAATATAGCAGTTTCGCACTTGTAACGGTACAACACGCACTACCTGGCTAGTGCATGCCGTTTTGTGTCCTTTCACAATATTTGACCTATTGCAGTTTCGTAGTCGCAATAAAACACCACTATCTCATAAGATGACGTCGTTTTTGGTGGTTTCACGACGCTACCTAGCTTAAACTAACTCAACCTAACATAACCTTCGCACTTCTATCGTTAGAAAACGTTTTACTCGCTACTTTACATTGCTTTTTACAACAATTCGACGGTTTCATGCGATTTATCATAAGACATCGCAGTTCCCGACTTGTAATGGTGAAAAACACTGCATCTCACTAAGTGACATTGTTTAATGCGGTTTTACGACGGTTCATATCTTAACATAACCTAACATCGCATTTGTATCTAAAAGCGCTCTATTACACTGTTTCGTTCACAAATACGATATTTGCATAACCTCACAGTTTTTCACCAACTTATTGCAGTACAGAACGCTGTATCTCGCTAAATGACATCGTTGTTTAAGGTTTCACGATGCTTGCATGCGCTTTAACGAGAATATCACAATATAGCAGTTTCGCACTTGTAACGGTACAACACGCAGTATTTGGCTTGTTCATGCCGTTTTGTGTGCTTTCACAACATTTCAGCTATCGCAGTTTTGTACTCGCAATAAAACAACACTATCTCGTTAGATGACGTCGTTTTTGGTGGTTTCACGACGCTACAAAGCTTAAACTAACATAACTCAACCTAACATAACCTTCGCACTTCTATCGTTAGAAAACGTTTTACTCGGTACTTTACATTGCTTTCTACAACATTACGACGGTATCAAGTGCTTTCACATTAGATATCGCAGTTCCCGACTTCTAATGGTGAAAAACACTGCATCTCACTAAGTGACATTGTTTATTGCGGTTTTACGACGGTCCATATCTTAACCTAACCTAACCTAACCTAACCTTACCTAACCTAACTTAACCTAACCTAACTTAACCTAACCTAACTTAACCTAACCTAACCTAACCTAACCTAACCCAACACAACCCAACCCAACCCAACCTAACCTAACCTAACCTAACCACACCCAACCCAACCCAACCTAACCTAACCTAACCTGACCTAACCTAACCTAACCCAACCCAACCCAACCTAACCTAAACTAACCTAACCTAACTTAACCTAACCTAACCTAACCTAACCTAACCCAACCTAACCTAACCTAACCTAACCTAACCTAACCCAACCCAACCTAACCTAACCTAACCAAACCTAACCTAACCTAACCTAACCTTACCTAACCTAACGTAACATAACCTAACCTAACCTAACGTAACGTAACCTAACCTAACCTAACCCAACCTAACCCAACCCAACCTAACCTAATCCAACCCAAACCAACCTAACCTAACCTAACCTAACGACGGTTACAAGCGCTTTCACATTAGATATCGCAGTTCCTGACTTGTAATGGTGAAAAACACTGCATCTCACTAAGTGACATTGTTTAATGCGGTTTTACGACGGTTCATATCTTAACCTAACCTAACATTCGCACTTGTATCTCAAAACGCTCAATTACACTGTTTCGTTCACAATTACGATATTTGCATGACCTCACAGTTTTTTACCAACTTATTACAGCACAGAACGCTGTATCTCGCTAAATGACATTGTTCTTTAAGGTTTCACGATGCTTGCATGTGCTTTAACGAGAATATCACAATATAGCAGTTTCGCACTTGTAACGGTACAACACGCAGTACCTGGCTTGTTCATGCCGTTTTGTGTGCTTTCACAACATTTCACCTATTGCAGTTTCGTATATGCAATAAAACAACACTATCTCGTTATAATGACGTCGTTTTTGGTGGTTTCACGACGCTACCTAGCTTAAACTAACATAACTCAACCTAACATAACCTTCGCACTTCTATCATTAGAAAACGTTTTACTCGCTACTTTACATTGCTTTCTACAACATTACGACGGTATCAAGCGCTTTCACATTAGATATCGCAGTTCCCGACTTCTAATGGTGAAAAACACTCCATCTCACTAAGTGACATTGTTTATTGCGGTTTTACGATGGTTCATATCTTAACCTAACCTAACCTAACCTAACCTAACCTAACCTAACCTCACCTAACCTAACCTAACCTTACCTAATCTAACTTAACCTAACTTAACCTAACCTAACTTAACCTAACCTAACCTAACCTAACCCAACACAACCCAACCCAACCCAACCTAACCTAACCTAACCTGACGTAACCTAACCTAACTCAACCCAACCCAACCTAACCTAAACTAACCTAACCTAACCTAACACAACCCAACCCAACCTAACCTAACCTAACCTAACCTAACCCAACCCAACCTAACCTAACCTAACCCAACCTAACCTAACCCAACCTAACCTAACCTAACATACCCTAACCCAACCCAACCCAACCTAACCTAACCAAACCTAACCTAACCTAACCTTACCTAACCTAGCCTAACCTAACCTAACCTAACGTAACCTAACCTTACCTAACGTAACCTAACGTAACCTAACCTAACCTAACCTAACCTAACCTAACCTAACCCAACCTAACCCAACCCAACCCAACCCAACCCAACCTAACCTAAAGCAACCCAAACCAACCTAACCTAACCCAACCTAACCCAACCAAACCCAACCCAACCCAACCCAACCTAACCTAATCCAACCCAAACCAACCTAACCTAACCTAACCTAACCTAACGACGGTTGCAAGCGCTTTCACATTAGATATCGCAGTTCCCGACTTGTAATGGTGAAAAACACTGCATCTCACTAAGTGACATTGTTTAATGCGGTTTTACGACGGTTCATATCTTAACATAACCTAACATCGCATTTGTATCTAAAAGCGCTCTATTACACTGTTTCGTTCACAAATACGATATTTGCATAACCTCACAGTTTTTCACCAACTTATTGCAGTACAGAACGCTGTATCTCGCTAAATGACAGCGTTGTTTAAGGTTTCACGATGCTTGCATGCGCTTTAACGAGAATATCACAATATAGCAGTTTCGCACTTGTAACGGTACAACACGCAGTATTTGGCTTGTTCATGCCGTTTTGTGTGTTTTCACAACATTTCAGCTATCGCAGTTTTGTACTCGCAATAAAACAACACTATCTCGTTAGATGACGTCGTTTTTGGTGGTTTCACGACGCTACCTAGCTTAAACTAACATAACTCAACCTAACATAACCTTCGCACTTCTATCGTTAGAAAACGTTTTACTCGGTACTTTACATTGCATTCTACAACATTACGACGGTATCAAGTGCTTTCACATTAGATATCGCAGTTCCCGACTTCTAATGGTGAACAACACTGCATATCACTAAGTGACATTGTTTATTGCGGTTTTACGACGGTCCATATCTTGACCTAACCTAACCTAACCTAACCTTACCTAACCTAACTTAACCTAACCTAACTTAACCTAACCTAACCTAACCTAACCTAACCCAACACAACCCAACCCAACCTAACCTAACCTAACCTAACCCAACCACACCCAACCCAACCCAACCTAACCTAACCTAACCTGACCTAACCTAACCTAACCCAACCCAACCCAACCTAACCTAAACTAACCTAACCTAACTTAACCTAACCTAACCCAACCTAACCTAACCCAACCTAACCTAACCTAACCTAACCTAACCTAACCCAACTCAACCTAACCTAACCTAACCAAACCTAACCTAACCTAACCTAACCTAACCTTACCTAACCTAACGTAACATAACCTAAAATAACCTAACGTAACGTAACCTAACCTAACCTAACCTAACCCAACCTAACCCAACCCAACCCAACCCAACCCAACCTAACCTAATCCAACCCAAACCAACCTAACCTAACCTAACCTAACATAACCTAACGACGGTTGCAAGTGCTTTCACATTAGATATCGCAGTTCCCAACTTGTAATGGTGAAAAATACTGCATCTCACTAAGTGACATTGTTTAACGGTTTTTCGACGGTTCATATCTTAACATAACCTAACATCGCACTTGTATATTGAAAGCGTCTATTACACTGTTTCGTGCACAAATACGATATTTGCATAACCTCACAGTTTTTCACCAACTTATTGCAGTACAGAACGCTGTATCTCGCTAAATGACATTGTTCTTTAAGGTTTCACGATGCTTGCATGTTCTAAAACGAGAATATCACAATATAGCAGTTTCGCACTTGTAACGGTACAACACGCAGTACCTGGCTAGTGCATGCCGTTTTGTGTCCTTTCACAATATTTGACCTATTGCAGTTTCGTAGTCGCAATAAAACACCACTATCTCATAAAATGACGTCGTTTTTGGTGGTTTCATGACGCTACCTAGCTTAAACTAACATAACTCAACCTAACATAACCTTCGCACTTCTATCGTTAGAAAACGTTTTACTCGGTACTTTACATTGCTTTCTACAACATTACGACGGTATCAAGTGCTTTCACATTAGATATCGCAGTTCCCGACTTCTAATGGTGAAAAACACTGCATCTCACTAAGTGACATTGTTTATTGCGGTTTTACGATGGTTCATATCTTAACCTAACCTAACCTAACTCAACCTAACCTAACCTTACCTAACCTAACTTAACCTAACTTAACCTAACCTAACTTAACCTAACCTAACCTAACCTAACCCAACCCAACCCAACCCAACCTAACCTAACCTAACCTAACCTAACCCAACCACACCCAACCCAACCCAACCTAACCTAACCTAACCTAACCCAACCCAACCCAACCTAACCTAACCTAACCTAACACAACCCAACCCAACCTAACCTAACCTAACCTAACCCAACCCAACCTAACCTATCTTAACCCAACCTAACCTAACCCAACCTAACCTAACCTAACATAACCTAACCTAACCCAACCCAACCCAACCCAACCCAACCTAACCTAACCAAACCTAACCTAACCTAACCTAACCTAACCTTACCTAACCTAACCTAACCTAACCTAACGTAACCTAACCTAACCTAACCTAACGTAACCTAACCTAACCTAACGTAACGTAACCTAACCTAACCTAACCCAACCTAACCCAACCCAACCCAACCTAACCTAATCCAACCCAAACCAACCTAACCTAACGTAACCTAACCTAACGACGGTTGCAAGCGCTTTCACATTAGATATCGCAGTTCCCAACTTGTAATGGTGAAAAATACTGCATCTCACTAAGTGACATTGTTTAACGGTTTTACGACGGTTCATATCTTAACATAACCTAACATCGCACTTGTATATTGAAAACGCTCTATTACACTGTTTCTTGCACAAATACGATATTTGCATAACCTCAGTTTTTCACCAACCCATTGCAGTACAGAACGCTGTATCTCGCTAAATGACATTGTTCTTTAAGGTTTCACGATGCTTGCATGTGCTTTAACGAGAATATCACAATATAGCAGTTTCGCACTTGTAACGGTACAACACGCACTACCTGGCTAGTGCATGCCGTTTTGTGTCCTTTCACAATATTTGACCTATTGCAGTTTCGTAGTCGCAATAAAACACCACTATCTCATAAGATGACGTCGTTTTTGGTGGTTTCACGACGCTACCTAGCTTAAACTAACTCAACCTAACATAACCTTCGCACTTCTATCGTTAGAAAACGTTTTACTCGCTACTTTACATTGCTTTCTACAACAATTCGACGGTTTCATGCGATTTAACATAAGACATCGCAGTTCCCGACTTGTAATGGTGAAAAACACTGCATCTCACTAAGTGACATTGTTTAATGCGGTTTTACGACGGTTCATATCTTAACATAACCTAACATCGCATTTGTATCTAAAAGCGCTCTATTACACTGTTTCTTGGCCCAAATACGATATTTGCATAACCTCACAGTTTTTCACCAACTTATTGCAGTACAGAACGCTGTATCTCGCTAAATGACATCGTTGTTTAAGGTTTCACGATGCTTGCATGCGCTTTAACGAGAATATCACAATATAGCAGTTTCGCACTTGTAACGGTACAACACGCAGTATTTGGCTTGTTCATGCCGTTTTGTGTGCTTTCACAACATTTCAGCTATCGCAGTTTTGTACTCGCAATAAAACAACACTATCTCGTTAGATGACGTCGTTTTTGGTGGTTTCACGACGCTACAAAGCTTAAACTAACATAACTCAACCTAACATAACCTTCGCACTTCTATCGTTAGAAAACGTTTTACTCGGTACTTTACATTGCTTTCTACAACATTACGACGGTATCAAGTGCTTTCACATTAGATATCGCAGTTCCCGACTTCTAATGGTGAAAAACACTGCATCTCACTAAGTGACATTGTTTATTGCGGTTTTACGACGGTCCATATCTTAACCTAACCTAACCTAACCTAACCTTACCTAACCTAACTTAACCTAACCTAACTTAACCTAACCTAACCTAACCTAACCTAACCCAACACAACCCAACCCAACCCAACCTAACCTAACCTAACCTAACCACACCCAACCCAACCCAACCTAACCTAACCTAACCTGACCTAACCTAACCTAACCCAACCCAACCCAACCTAACCTAAACTAACCTAACCTAACTTAACCTAACCTAACCTAACGTAACGTAACCTAACCTAACCTAACCCAACCTAACCCAACCCAACCCAACCCAACCTAACCTAATCCAACCCAAACCAACCTAACCTAACCTAACCTTACGACGGTTACAAGCGCTTTCACATTAGATATCGCAGTTCCTGACTTGTAATGGTGAAAAACACTGCATCTCACTAAGTGACATTGTTTAATGCGGTTTTACGACGGTTCATATCTTAACCTAACCTAACATTCGCACTTGTATCTCAAAACGCTCAATTACACTGTTTCGTTCACAATTACGATATTTGCATGACCTCACAGTTTTTTACCAACTTATTACAGCACAGAACGCTGTATCTCGCTAAATGACATTGTTCTTTAAGGTTTCACGATGCTTGCATGTGCTTTAACGAGAATATCACAATATAGCAGTTTCGCACTTGTAACGGTACAACACGCAGTACCTGGCTTGTTCATGCCGTTTTGTGTGCTTTCACAACATTTCACCTATTGCAGTTTCGTATATGCAATAAAACAACACTATCTCGTTATAATGACGTCGTTTTTGGTGGTTTCACGACGCTACCTAGCTTAAACTAACATAACGCAACCTAACATAACCTTCGCACTTCTATCATTAGAAAACGTTTTACTCGCTACTTTACATTGCTTTCTACAACATTACGACGGTGTCAAGCGCTTTCACATTAGATATCGCAGTTCCCGACTTCTAATGGTGAAAAACACTGCATCTCACTAAGTGACATTGTTTATTGCGGTTTCACGACGGTTCATATCTTAACCTAACCTAACCTAACCCAACCTAACCTAACCCAACCTAACCTAACATAACCTAACCCAACCCAACCCAACCCAACCCAACCTAACCTAATCCAACCCAAACCAACCTAACCTAACCTAACCTAACCTAACCTAACCTAACGACGGTTGCAAGCGCTTTCACATTAGATATCGCAGTTCCCGACTTGTAATGGTGAAAAACACTGCATCTCACTAAGTGACATTGTTTAATGCGGTTTTACGACGGTTCATATCTTAACATAACCTAACATCGCATTTGTATCTAAAAGCGCTCTATTACACTGTTTCGTTCACAAATACGATATTTGCATAACCTCACAGTTTTTCACCAACTTATTGCAGTACAGAACGCTGTATCTCGCTAAATGACATCGTTGTTTAAGGTTTCACGATGCTTGCATGCGCTTTAACGAGAATATCACAATATAGCAGTTTCGCACTTGTAACGGTACAACACGCAGTATTTGGCTTGTTCATGCCGTTTTGTGTGCTTTCACAACATTTCAGCTATCGCAGTTTTGTACTCGCAATAAAACAACACTATCTCGTTAGATGACGTCGTTTTTGGTGGTTTCACGACGCTACAAAGCTTAAACTAACATAACTCAACCTAACATAACCTTCGCACTTCTATCGTTACAAAACGTTTTACTCGGTACTTTACATTGCTTTCTACAACATTACGACGGTATCAAGTGCTTTCACATTAGATATCGCAGTTCCCAACTTGTAATGGTGAAAAATACTGCATCTCACTAAGTGACATTGTTTAACGGTTTTACGACGGTTCATATCTTAACATAACCTAACATCGCACTTGTATATTGAAAACGCTCTATTACACTGTTTCTTGCACAAATACGATATTTGCATAACCTCACAGTTTTTCACCAACCCATTGCAGTACAGAACGCTGTATCTCGCTAAATGACATTGTTCTTTAAGGTTTCACGATGCTTGCATGTGCTTTAACGAGAATATCACAATATAGCAGTTTCGCACTTGTAACGGTACAACACGCACTACCTGGCTAGTGCATGCCGTTTTGTGTCCTTTCACAATATTTGACCTATTGCAGTTTCGTAGTCGCAATAAAACATCACTATCTCATAAGATGACGTCGTTTTTGGTGGTTTCACGACGCTACCTAGCTTAAACTAACTCAACCTAACATAACCTTCGCACTTCTGTCGTTAGAAAGCGTTTTACTCGCTACTTTACATTGCTTTCTACAACAATTCGACGAATTCATGCGATTTATCATAAGACATCGCAGTTCCCGACTTGTAATGGTGAAAAACACTGCATCTCACTAAGTGACATTGTTTAATGCGGTTTTACGACGGTTCATATCTTAACATAACCTAACATCGCATTTGTATCTAAAAGCGCTCTATTACACTGTTTCGTTCACAAATACGATATTTGCATAACCTCACAGTTTTTCACCAACTTATTGCAGTACAAAACGCTGTATCTCGCTAAATGACATCGTTGTTTAAGGTTTCACGATGCTTGCATGCGCTTTAACGAGAATATCACAATATAGCAGTTTCGCACTTGTAACGGTACAACACGCAGTATTTGGCTTGTTCATGCCGTTTTGTGTGCTTTCACAACATTTCAGCTATCGCAGTTTTGTACCAATAAAACAACACTATCTCGTTAGATGACGTCGTTTTTGGTGGTTTCACGACGCTACAAAGCTTAAACTAACATAACTCAACCTAACATAACTTTCGCACTTCTATCGTTAGAAAACGTTTTACTCGGTACTTTACATTGCTTTCTACAACATTACGACGGTATCAAGTGCTTTCACATTAGATATCGCAGTTCCCGACTTCTAATGGTGAAAAACACTGCATCTCACTAAGTGACATTGTTTATTGCGGTTTTACGACGGTCCATATCTTAACCTAACCTAACCTAACCTAACCTTACCTAACCTAACTTAACCTAACCTAACTTAACCTAACCTAACCTAACCCAACACAACCCAACCCAACCCAACAACCTAACCTAACCTAACCACACCCAACCCAACCCAACCTAACCTAACCTAACCTGACCTAACCTAACCTAACCCAACCCAACCCAACCTAACCTAAACTAACCTAACCTAACTTAACCTAACCTAACCTAACCTAACCTAACCCAACCTAACCTAACCTAACCTAACCTAACCTAACCCAACCCAACCTAACCTAACCTAACCAAACCTAACCTAACCTAACCTAACCTTACCTAACCTAACGTAACATAACCTAACCTAACGTAACGTAACCTAACCTAAGCTAACCCAACCTAACCCAACCCAACCCAACCCAACCCAACCTAACCTAATCCAACCCAAACCAACCTAACCTAACCTAACCTAACGACGGTTACAAGCGCTTTCACATTAGATATCGCAGTTCCTGACTTGTAATGGTGAAAAACACTGCATCTCACTAAGTGACATTGTTTAATGCGGTTTTACGACGGTTCATATCTTAACCTAACCTAACATTCGCACTTGTATCTCAAAACGCTCAATTACACTGTTTCGTTCACAATTACGATATTTGCATGACCTCACAGTTTTTTACCAACTTATTACAGCACAGAACGCTGTATCTCGCTAAATGACATTGTTCTTTAAGGTTTCACGATGTTTGCATGTGCTTTAACGAGAATATCACAATATAGCAGTTTCGCACTTGTAACGGTACAACACGCAGTACCTGGCTTGTTCATGCCGTTTTGTGTGCTTTCACAACATTTCACCTATTGCAGTTTCGTATATGCAATAAAACAACACTATCTCGTTATAATGACGTCGTTTTTGGTGGTTTCCCGACGCTACCTAGCTTAAACTAACATAACTCAACCTAACATAACCTTCGCACTTCTATCATTAGAAAACGTTTTACTCGCTACTTTACATTGCTTTCTACAACATTACGACGGTATCAAGCGCTTTCACATTAGATATCGCAGTTCCCGACTTCTAATGGTGAAAAACACTGCATCTCACTAAGTGACATTGTTTATTGCGGTTTTACGACGGTTCATATCTTAACCTAACCTAACCTAACCCAACCTAACCTAACCCAACCTAACCTAACATAACCTAACCCAACCCAACCCAACCCAACCCAACCTAACCTAATCCAACCCAAACCAACCTAACCTAACCTAACCTAACCTAACCTAACGACGGTTGCAAGCGCTTTCACATTAGATATCGCAGTTCCCGACTTGTAATGGTGAAAAACACTGCATCTCACTAAGTGACATTGTTTAATGCGGTTTTACGACGGTTCATATCTTAACATAACCTAACATCGCATTTGTATCTAAAAGCGCTCTATTACACTGTTTCGTTCACAAATACGATATTTGCATAACCTCACAGTTTTTCACCAACTTATTGCAGTACAGAACGCTGTATCTCGCTAAATGACATCGTTGTTTAAGGTTTCACGATGCTTGCATGCGCTTTAACGAGAATATCACAATATAGCAGTTTCGCACTTGTAACGGTACAACACGCAGTATTTGGCTCGTTCATGCCGTTTTGTGTGCTTTCACAACATTTCAGCTATCGCAGTTTTGTACTCGCAATAAAACAACACTATCTCGTTAGATGACGTCGTTTTTGGTGGTTTCACGACGCTACAAAGCTTAAACTAACATAACTCAACCTAACATAACCTTCGCACTTCTATCGTTAGAAAACGTTTTACTCGGTACTTTACATTGCTTTCTACAACATTACGACGGTATCAAGTGCTTTCACATTAGATATCGCAGTTCCCGACTTCTAATGGTGAAAAACACTGCATCTCACTAAGTGACATTGTTTATTGCGGTTTTACGACGGTCCATATCTTAACCTAACCTAACCTAACCTAACCTTACCTAACCTAACTTAACCTAACCTAACTTAACCTAACCTAACCTAACCTAACCTAACCCAACACAACCCAACCCAACCCAACCTAACCTAACCTAACCTAACCACACCCAACCCAACCCAACCTAACCTAACCTAACCTGACCTAACCTAACCTAACCCAACCCAACCCAACCTAACCTAAACTAACCTAACCTAACTTAACCTAACCTAACCTAACCTAACCTAACCCAACCTAACCTAACCTAACCTAACCTAACCTAACCTAACCCAACCCAACCTAACCTAACCTAACCAAACCTAACCTAACCTAACCTAACCTTACCTAACCTAACGTAACATAACCTAACCTAACCTAACGTAACGTAACCTAACCTAACCTAACCCAACCTAACCCAACCCAACCCAACCCAACCCAACCTAACCTAATCCAACCCAAACCAACCTAACCTAACCTAACCTAACGACGGTTACAAGCGCTTTCACATTAGATATCGCAGTTCCTGACTTGTAATGGTGAAAAATACTGCATCTCACTAAGTGACATTGTTTAACGGTTTTTCGACGGTTCATATCTTAACATAACCTAACATCGCACTTGTATATTGAAAGCGTCTATTACACTGTTTCGTGCACAAATACGATATTTGCATAACCTCACAGTTTTTCACCAACTTATTGCAGTACAGAACGCTGTATCTCGCTAAATGACATTGTTCTTTAAGGTTTCACGATGCTTGCATGTTCTAAAACGAGAATATCACAATATAGCAGTTTCGCACTTGTAACGGTACAACACGCAGTACCTGGCTAGTGCATGCCGTTTTGTGTCCTTTCACAATATTTGACCTATTGCAGTTTCGTAGTCGCAATAAAACACCACTATCTCATAAAATGACGTCGTTTTTGGTGGTTTCACGACGCTACCTAGCTTAAACTAACATAACTCAACCTAACATAACCTTCGCACTTCTATCGTTAGAAAACGTTTTACTCGGTACTTTACATTGCTTTCTACAACATTACGACGGTATCAAGTGCTTTCACATTAGATATCGCAGTTCCCGACTTCTAATGGTGAAAAACACTGCATCTCACTAAGTGACATTGTTTATTGCGGTTTTACGATGGTTCATATCTTAACCTAACCTAACCTAACTCAACCTAACCTAACCTTACCTAACCTAACTTAACCTAACTTAACCTAACCTAACTTAACCTAACCTAACCTAACCTAACCCAACCCAACCCAACCCAACCTAACCTAACCTAACCTAACCTAACCCAACCACACCCAACCCAACCCAACCTAACCTAACCTAACCTAACCCAACCCAACCCAACCTAACCTAACCTAACCTAACACAACCCAACCCAACCTAACCTAACCTAACCTAACCCAACCCAACCTAACCTATCTTAACCCAACCTAACCTAACCCAACCTAACCTAACCTAACATAACCTAACCTAACCCAACCCAACCCAACCCAACCCAACCTAACCTAACCAAACCTAACCTAACCTAACCTAACCTAACCTTACCTAACCAAACCTAACCTAACCTAACGTAACCTAACCTAACCTAACCTAACGTAACCTAACCTAACCTAACGTAACGTAACCTAACCTAACCTAACCCAACCTAACCCAACCCAACCCAACCTAACCTAATCCAACCCAAACCAACCTAACCTAACGTAACCTAACCTAACGACGGTTGCAAGCGCTTTCACATTAGATATCGCAGTTCCCAACTTGTAATGGTGAAAAATACTGCATCTCACTAAGTGACATTGTTTAACGGTTTTACGACGGTTCATATCTTAACATAACCTAACATCGCACTTGTATATTGAAAACGCTCTATTACACTGTTTCTTGCACAAATACGATATTTGCATAACCTCAGTTTTTCACCAACCCATTGCAGTACAGAACGCTGTATCTCGCTAAATGACATTGTTCTTTAATGTTTCACGATGCTTGCATGTGCTTTAACGAGAATATCACAATATAGCAGTTTCGCACTTGTAACGGTACAACACGCACTACCTGGCTAGTGCATGCCGTTTTGTGTCCTTTCACAATATTTGACCTATTGCAGTTTCGTAGTCGCAATAAAACACCACTATCTCATAAGATGACGTCGTTTTTGGTGGTTTCACGACGCTACCTAGCTTAAACTAACTCAACCTAACATAACCTTCGCACTTCTATCGTTAGAAAACGTTTTACTCGCTACTTTACATTGCTTTCTACAACATTACGACGGTATCAAGTGCTTTCACATTAGATATCGCAGTTCCCGACTTCTAATGGTGAAAAACACTGCATCTCACTAAGTGACATTGTTTATTGCGGTTTTACGACGGTCCATATCTTAACCTAACCTAACCTAACCTAACCTTACCTAACCTAACTTAACCTAACCTAACTTAACCTAACCTAACCTAACCTAACCTAACCCAACACAACCCAACCCAACCCAACATAACCTAACCTAACCTAACCACACCCAACCCAACCCAACCTAACCTAACCTAACCTGACCTAACCTAACCTAACCCAACCCAACCCAACCTAACCTAAACTAACCTAACCTAACTTAACCTAACCTAACCTAACCTAACCTAACCCAACCTAACCTAACCTAACCTAACCTAACCTAACCTAACCCAACCCAACCTAACCTAACCTAACCAAACCTAACCTAACCTAACCTAACCTTACCTAACCTAACGTAACATAACCTAACCTAACGTAACGTAACCTAACCTAAGCTAACCCAACCTAACCCAACCCAACCCAACCCAACCCAACCTAACCTAATCCAACCCAAACCAACCTAACCTAACCTAACCTAACGACGGTTACAAGCGCTTTCACATTAGATATCGCAGTTCCTGACTTGTAATGGTGAAAAACACTGCATCTCACTAAGTGACATTGTTTAATGCGGTTCTACGATGGTTTTACGACGGTTCATATCTTAACCTAACCTAACATTCGCACTTGTATCTCAAAACGCTCAATTACACTGTTTCGTTCACAATTACGATATTTGCATGACCTCACAGTTTTTTACCAACTTATTACAGCACAGAACGCTGTATCTCGCTAAATGACATTGTTCTTTAAGGTTTCACGATGTTTGCATGTGCTTTAACGAGAATATCACAATATAGCAGTTTCGCACTTGTAACGGTACAACACGCAGTACCTGGCTTGTTCATGCCGTTTTGTGTGCTTTCACAACATTTCACCTATTGCAGTTTCGTATATGCAATAAAACAACACTATCTCGTTATAATGACGTCGTTTTTGGTGGTTTCACGACGCTACAAAGCTTAAACTAACATAACTCAACCTAACATAACTTTCGCACTTCTATCGTTAGAAAACGTTTTACTCGGTACTTTACATTGCTTTCTACAACATTACGACGGTATCAAGTGCTTTCACATTAGATATCGCAGTTCCCGACTTCTAATGGTGAAAAACACTGCATCTCACTAAGTGACATTGTTTATTGCGGTTTTACGACGGTCCATATCTTAACCTAACCTAACCTAACCTAACCTTACCTAACCTAACTTAACCTAACCTAACTTAACCTAACCTAACCTAACCTAACCTAACCCAACACAACCCAACCCAACCCAACATAACCTAACCTAACCTAACCACACCCAACCCAACCCAACCTAACCTAACCTAACCTGACCTAACCTAACCTAACCCAACCCAACCCAACCTAACCTAAACTAACCTAACCTAACTTAACCTAACCTAACCTAACCTAACCTAACCCAACCTAACCTAACCTAACCTAACCTAACCTAACCTAACCCAACCCAACCTAACCTAACCTAACCAAACCTAACCTAACCTAACCTAACCTTACCTAACCTAACGTAACATAACCTAACCTAACGTAACGTAACCTAACCTAAGCTAACCCAACCTAACCCAACCCAACCCAACCCAACCCAACCTAACCTAATCCAACCCAAACCAACCTAACCTAACCTAACCTAACGACGGTTACAAGCGCTTTCACATTAGATATCGCAGTTCCTGACTTGTAATGGTGAAAAACACTGCATCTCACTAAGTGACATTGTTTAATGTGGTTTTACGACGGTTCATATCTTAACCTAACCTAACATTCGCACTTGTATCTCAAAACGCTCAATTACACTGTTTCGTTCACAATTACGATATTTGCATGACCTCACAGTTTTTTACCAACTTATTACAGCACAGAACGCTGTATCTCGCTAAATGACATTGTTCTTTAAGGTTTCACGATGTTTGCATGTGCTTTAACGAGAATATCACAATATAGCAGTTTCGCACTTGTAACGGTACAACACGCAGTACCTGGCTTGTTCATGCCGTTTTGTGTGCTTTCACAACATTTCACCTATTGCAGTTTCGTATATGCAATAAAACAACACTATCTCGTTATAATGACGTCGTTTTTGGTGGTTTCACGACGCTACCTAGCTTAAACTAACATAACTCAACCTAACATAACCTTCGCACTTCTATCATTAGAAAACGTTTTACTCGCTACTTTACATTGCTTTCTACAACATTACGACGGTATCAAGCGCTTTCACATTAGATATCGCAGTTCCCGACTTCTAATGGTGAAAAACACTGCATCTCACTAAGTGACATTGTTTATTGCGGTTTCACGACGGTTCATATCTTAACCTAACCTAACCTAACCCAACCTAGCCTAACCCAACCTAACCTAACATAACCTAACCCAACCCAACCCAACCCAACCCAACCTAACCTAATCCAACCCAAACCAACCTAACCTAACCTAACCTAACCTAACCTAACGACGGTTGCAAGCGCTTTCACATTAGATATCGCAGTTCCCGACTTGTAATGGTGAAAAACACTGCATCTCACTAAGTGACATTGTTTAATGCGGTTTTACGACGGTTCATATCTTAACATAACCTAACATCGCATTTGTATCTAAAAGCGCTCTATTACACTGTTTCGTTCACAAATACGATATTTGCATAACCTCACAGTTTTTCACCAACTTATTGCAGTACAGAACGCTGTATCTCGCTAAATGACATCGTTGTTTAAGGTTTCACGATGCTTGCATGCGCTTTAACGAGAATATCACAATATAGCAGTTTCGCACTTGTAACGGTACAACACGCAGTATTTGGCTCGTTCATGCCGTTTTGTGTGCTTTCACAACATTTCAGCTATCGCAGTTTTGTACTCGCAATAAAACAACACTATCTCGTTAGATGACGTCGTTTTTGGTGGTTTCACGACGCTACAAAGCTTAAACTAACATAACTCAACCTAACATAACCTTCGCACTTCTATCGTTAGAAAACGTTTTACTCGGTACTTTACATTGCTTTCTACAACATTACGACGGTATCAAGTGCTTTCACATTAGATATCGCAGTTCCCGACTTCTAATGGTGAAAAACACTGCATCTCACTAAGTGACATTGTTTATTGCGGTTTTACGACGGTCCATATCTTAACCTAACCTAACCTAACCTAACCTTACCTAACCTAACTTAACCTAACCTAACTTAACCTAACCTAACCTAACCTAACCTAACCCAACACAACCCAACCCAACCCAACCTAACCTAACCTAACCTAACCTAACCCAAGCAAACCCAACCCAACCCAACCTAACCTGACCTAACCTAACCTAACCCAACCCAACCCAACCTAACCTAAACTAACCTAACCTAACTTAACCTAACCTAACCCAACCTAACCTAACCCAACCTAACCTAACCTAACCTAACCTAACCCAACTCAACCTAACCTAACCTAACCAAACCTAACCTGACCTAACCTAACGTAACCTTACCTAACCTAATGTAACATAACCTAACCTAACCTAACGTAACCCAACCTAACCCAACCCAACCCAACCCAACCCAACCTAACCTAATCCAACCCAAACCAACCTAACCTAACCTAACCTAACCTAACGACGGTTGCAAGCGCTTTCACATTAGATATCGCAGTTCCCAACTTGTAATGGTGAAAAATACTGCATCTCACTAAGTGACATTGTTTAACGGTTTTACGACGGTTCATATCTTAACATAACCTAACATCGCACTTGTATATTGAAAGCGTCTATTACACTGTTTCGTGCACAAATACGATATTTGCATAACCTCACAGTTTTTCACCAACTTATTGCAGTACAGAACGCTGTATCTCGCTAAATGACATTGTTCTTTAAGGTTTCACGATGCTTGCATGTTCTTCAACGAGAATATCACAATATAGCAGTTTCGCACTTGTAACGGTACAACACGCAGTACCTGGCTAGTGCATGCCGTTTTGTGTCCTTTCACAATATTTGACCTATTGCAGTTTCGTAGTCGCAATAAAACACCACTATCTCATAAAATGACGTCGTTTTTGGTGGTTTCACGACGCTACCTAGCTTAAACTAACATAACTCAACCTAACATAACCTTCGCACTTCTATCGTTAGAAAACGTCGGTATCAAGTGCTTTCACATTAGATATCGCAGTTCCCGACTTCTAATGGTGAAAAACACTGCATCTCACTAAGTGACATTGTTTATTGCGGTTTTACGACGGTCCATATCTTAACCTAACCTAACCTAACCTAACCTAACCTTACCTAACCTAACTTAACCTAACCTAACTTAACCTAACCTAACCTAACCTAACCCAACACAACCCAACCCAACCCAACCTAACCTAACCTAACCTAACCTAACCACACCCAACCCAACCCAACCTAACCTAACCTAACCTGACCTAACCTAACCTAACCCAACCCAACCCAACCTAACCTAAACTAACCTAACCTAACTTAACCTAACCTAACCTAACCTAACCTAACCCAACCTAACCTAACCTAACCTAACCTAACCTAACCCAACCCAACCTAACCTAACCTAACCAAACCTAACCTAACCTAACCTAACCTTACCTAACCTAACGTAACATAACCTAACCTAACCTAACGTAACGTAACCTAACCTAACCTAACCCAACCCAACCCAACCCAACCCAACCCACCCCAACCTAACCTAATCCAACCCAAACCAACCTAACCTAACCTAACCTAACCTAACGACGGTTACAAGCGCTTTCACATTAGATATCGCAGTTCCTGACTTGTAATGGTGAAAAACACTGCATCTCACTAAGTGACATTGTTTAATGCGGTTTTACGACGGTTCATATCTTAACCTAACCTAACATTCGCACTTGCATCTAAAACGCTCTATTACACTGTTTCGTTCACAATTACGATAATTGCATAACCTCACAGTTTTTCAGCAATTTATTGCAGTACAGAACACTGTATCTCGCTAAATGACATCATTTTTTAAGGTTTCACAATGCTTGCATGCGCTTTAACGAGAATATCAGAACATAGCAGTTTCGCACTTGTAACTGCAACACACGCAGTATTTGGCTTGTTCATACCATTTTGTGTGCTTTCACAACATTTCACCTATCGCAGTTTCGTACTTGCAATAAAACAACACTATCTCGTTAGATGACGTCGTTTTTGGTGGTTTCACGACGCTACCTAGCTTAAACTAACATAACTCAACCTAACATAACCTTCCCACTTCTATCATTAGAAAACGTTTTACTCGGTACTTTACATTGCTTTCAACAACATTACGACGGTATCAAGCGCTTTCACATTAGATATCGCAGTTCCCGACTTCTAATGATGAAAAACACTGCATCTCACTAAGTGACATTGTTTATTGCGGTTTTACGACGGTTCTTAACGTAACCTAACCTAACCTAACCTAACAACCTAACTTAACCTAACATAACCTAACCTAACCTAACCTAACCCAACCCAACCCAACCCAACCCAACCTAACCTAACCTAACCTGACCTAACCTAACCTAAACTAACCCAACCCAACCCAACGTAACCTAAACTAACCTAACCAAACCTAACACAACCCAACCAGACCTAACCTAACCTAACCTAACCTAACCCAACCCAACCTAACCTAACTTAACCCAACCTAACCTAACCCAACCTAACCTAACCTAACATAACCTAACCTAACCCAACCCAACCCAACCCAACCTTACCTAACCTAACCTAACCAAACCTAACCTAACTTAACCTAACCTAACCTTACCTTAACTAACCTAACCTAACCTAACGTAACCTAACCTAACCTAACCTAACCTAACCTAACGACGGTTGCAAGCGCTTCACATTAGATATCGCAGTTCCCGACTTGTAATGGTGAAAAACACTGCATCTCACTAAGTGACATTGTTTAATGCGGTTTTACGACGGTTCATATCTTAACCTAACCTAACATTCGCACTTGTATTTAAAAACGCTCTATTACACTGTTTCGTTCACAATTACAATATTTGCATAACCTCACAGTTTTTCAGCAACTTATTGCAGTACAGAACGCTGTATCTCGCTAAAGGACATCGTTCTTTAAGGTTTCACGATGCTTGCATGCGCTTTAACGAGAATATCACAATATAGCAGTTTCGCACTTGTAACGGTACAACACGCAGTATTTGGCTTGTTCATGCCGTTTTGTGTGCTTTCACATTTCAGCTATCGCAGTTTTGTACTCGCAATAAAACAACACTATCTCGTTAGATGACGTCGTTTTTGGTGGTTTCACGACGCTACCTAGCTTAAACTAACATAACTCAACCTAACATAACCTTCGCACTTCTATCGTTAGAAAACGTTTTACTCGGTACTTTACATTGCATTCTACAACATTACGACGGTATCAAGTGCTTTCACATTAGATATCGCAGTTCCCGACTTCTAATGGTGAAAAACACTGCATCTCACTAAGTGACATTGTTTATTGCGGTTTTACGACGGTCCATATCTTGACCTAACCTAACCTAACCTAACCTTACCTAACCTAACTTAACCTAACCTAACCTAACCTAACCCAACACAACCCAACCCAACCCAACCTAACCTAACCTAACCTAACCTAACCCAACCACACCCAACCCAACCCAACCTAACCTAACCTGACCTAACCTAACCTAACCCAACCCAACCCAACCTAACCTAAACTAACCTAACCTAACTTAACCTAACCTAACCCAACCTAACCTAACCCAACCTAACCTAACCTAACCTAACCTAACCCATCTCAACCTAACCTAACCTAACCAAACCTAACCTAACCTAACCTAACCTTACCTAACCTAACGTAACATAACCTAACCTAACCTAACGTAACGTAACGTAACCTAACCTAACCTAACCCAACCTAACCCAACCCAACCCAACCGAACCTAACCTAATCCAACCCAAACCAACCTAACCTAACCTAACCTAACCTAACCTAACGACGGTTGCAAGCGCTTTCACATTAGATATCGCAGTTCCCAACTTGTAATGGTGAAAAATACTGCATCTCACTAAGTGACATTGTTTAACGGTTTTTCGACGGTTCATATCTTAACATAACCTAACATCGCACTTGTATATTGAAAGCGTCTATTACACTGTTTCGTGCACAAATACGATATTTGCATAACCTCACAGTTTTTCACCAACTTATTGCAGTACAGAACGCTGTATCTCGCTAAATGACATTGTTCTTTAAGGTTTCACGATGCTTGCATGTTCTTCAACGAGAATATCACAATATAGCAGTTTCGCACTTGTAACGGTACAACACGCAGTACCTGGCTAGTGCATGCCGTTTTGTGTCCTTTCACAATATTTGACCTATTGCAGTTTCGTAGTCGCAATAAAACACCACTATCTCATAAAATGACGTCGTTTTTGGTGGTTTCACGACGCTACCTAGCTTAAACTAACTCAACCTAACATAACCTTCGCACTTCTATCGTTAGAAAACGTTTTACTCGCTACTTTACATTGCTTTCTACAACATTACGACGGTATCAAGTGCTTTCACATTAGATATCGCAGTTCCCGACTTCTAATGGTGAAAAACACTGCATCTCACTAAGTGACATTGTTTATTGCGGTTTCACGACGGTTCATATCTTAACCTAACCTAACCTAACCCAACCTAACCTAACCCAACCTAACCTAACATAACCTAACCCAACCCAACCCAACCCAACCCAACCTAACCTAATCCAACCCAAACCATAGATAGAAGTGCGAAGGTTATGTTTGGTTGAGTTATGTTAGTTTAAGCTAGGTAGCGTCGTGAAACCACCAAAAACGACGTCATTTTATGAGATAGTGGTGTTTTATTGCGACTACGAAACTGCAATAGGTCAAATATTGTGAAAGGACACAAAACGGCATGCACTAGCCAGGTACTGCGTGTTGTACCGTTACAAGTGCGAAACTGCTATATTGTGATATTCTCGTTGAAGAACATGCAAGCATCGTGAAACCTTAAAGAACAATGTCATTTAGCGAGATACAGCGTTCTGTACTGCAATAAGTTGGTGAAAAACTGTGAGGTTATGCAAATATCGTATTTGTGCACGAAACAGTGTAATAGACGCTTTCAATATACAAGTGCGATGTTAGGTTATGTTAAGATATGAACCGTCGAAAAACCGTTAAACAATGTCACTTAGTGAGATGCAGTATTTTTCACCATTACAAGTTGGGAACTGCGATATCTAATGTGAAAGCGCTTGCAACCGTCGTTAGGTTAGGTTAGGTTAGGTTAGGTTAGGTTGGTTTGGGTTGGATTAGGTTAGGTTCGGTTGGGTTGGGTTGGGTTAGGTTGGGTTAGGTTAGGTTAGGTTACGTTACGTTACGTTAGGTTAGGTTAGGTTATGTTACGTTAGGTTAGGTAAGGTTAGGTTAGGTTAGGTTAGGTTTGGTTAGGTTAGGTTAGGTTGAGTTGGGTTAGGTTAGGTTAGGTTAGGTTAGGTTGGGTTAGGTTAGGTTGGGTTAGGTTAGGTTAAGTTAGGTTAGGTTAGTTTAGGTTAGGTTGGGTTGGGTTGGGTTAGGTTAGGTTAGGTCAGGTTAGGTTAGGTTGGGTTGGGTTGGGTGTGGTTGGGTTAGGTTAGGTTAGGTTAGGTTAGGTTGGGTTGGGTTGGGTTGTGTTGGGTTAGGTTAGGTTAGGTACAGCGTTCTGTACTGTAATAAGTTGGTGAAAAACTGTGAGGTCATGCAAATATCGTAATTGTGAACGAAACAGTGTAATTGAGCGTTTTGAGATACAAGTGCGAATGTTTGGTTAGGTTAAGATATGAACCGTCGTAAAACCGCATTAAACAATGTCACTTAGTGAGATGCAGTGTTTTTCACCATTACAAGTCGGGAACTGCGATATCTAATGTGAAAGCGCTTGCAACCGTCGTTAGGTTAGGTTAGGTTAGGTTAGGTTGGTTTGGGTTGGATTAGGTTAGGTTGGGTTGGGTTGGGTTGGGTTGGGTTATGTTGGGTTAGGTTAGGTTAGGTTAGGTTACGTTAGGTTAGGTTAGGTTACGTTAGGTTAGGTTAGGTTAGGTAAGGTTAGGTTGGGTTGGGTTGGGTTAGGTTATGTTAGGTTAGGTTAGGTTGGGTTAGGTTAGGTTGGGTTAGGTTAGGTTAGGTTGGGTTGGGTTAGGTTAGGTTAGGTTAGGTTAGGTTGGGTTGGGTTGTGTTAGGTTAGGTTAGGTTAGGTTAGTTTAGGTTAGGTTGGTTTGGGTTGGGTTAGGTTAGGTTAGGTTGGGTTGGGTTGGGTTGGGTTGGGTTAGATTAGGTTAGGTTAGGTTAGGTTAGGTTAAGTTAGGTTAGGTTAAGTCAGGTTAAGTTAGGTTAAGTTAGGTTAGGTAAGGTTAGGTTAGGTTAGGTTAGGTTGGTTTGGGTTGGATTAGGTTAGGTTGGGTTGGGTTGGGTTGGGTGCGGTTATGTTGGGTTAGGTTAGGTTACGTTAGGTTAGGTTAGGTTAGGTAAGGTTAGGTTAGGTTAGGTTTAGTTAGGTTAGGTTGGGTTGGGTTGGGTTAGGTTATGTTAGGTTAGGTTAGGTTGGGTTAGGTTAGGTTGGGTTAGGTTAGGTTAGGTTGGGTTGGGTTAGGTTAGGTTAGGTTAGGTTAGGTTGGGTTGGGTTGTGTTAGGTTAGGTTAGGTTAGGTTAGTTTAGGTTAGGTTGGTTTGGGTTGGGTTAGGTTAGGTTAGGTTGGGTTGGGTTGGGTTGGGTTAGGTTAGGTTAGGTTAGGTTAGGTTAGGTTAAGTTAGGTTAGGTTAAGTCAGGTTAAGTTAGGTTAAGTTAGGTTAGGTAAGGTTAGGTTAGGTTAGGTTAGGTTAAGATATGAACCGTCGTAAAACCGCAATAAAAAATGTCACTTAGTGAGATGCAGTGTTTTTCACCATTACAAGTCGGGAACTGCGATATCTTATGTTAAATCGCATGAAACCGTCGTAATGTTGTAGAAAGCATTGTAAAGTAGCGAGTAAAACGTTTTCTAATAATAGAAGTGCGAAGGTTATGTTAGGTTGAGTTATGTTAGTTTAAGCTAGGTAGCGTCGTGAAACCACCAAAAACGACGTCATTATAACGAGATAGTGTTGTTTAATCGCAAGTACGAAACTGCGATAGGTGAAATGTTGTGAAAGCACACAAAACGGCATGAACAAGCGAATTACTGCGTGTTGTACCGTTACAAGTGCGAAACTGCTATGTTTTGATATTCTCGTTTAAGCGCATGCAAGCATTGTGAAACCTTAAAGAACGATGTCATTTAGCGAGATACAGCGTTCTGTACTGTAATAAGTTGGTGAAAAACTGTGAGGTCATGCAAATATCGTAATTGTGAACGAAACAGTGTAATTGAGCGTTTTGAGATACAAGTGCGAATGTTTGGTTAGGTTAAGATATGAACCGTCGTAAAACCGCATTAAACAATGTCACTTAGTGAGATGCAGTGTTTTTCACCATTACAAGTCGGGAACTGCGATATCTAATGTGAAAGCGCTTGCAACCGTCGTTAGGTTAGGTTAGGTTAGATTAGGTTGGTTTGGGTTGGATTAGGTTAGGTTGGCTTGGGTTGGGTGGGGTTATGTTGGGTTAGGTTAGGTTAGGTTAGGTTACGTTAGGTTAGGTTAGGTTAGGTTACGTTAGGTAAGGTTAGGTTACGTTAGGTTAGGTTAGGTTAGGTAAGGTTAGGTTAGGTTAGGTTTGGTTAGGTTAGGTTGGGTTGGGTTGGGTTAGGTTATGTTAGGTTAGGTTAGGTTGGGTTAGGTTAGGTTGGGTTAGGTTAGGTTAGGTTGGGTTGGGTTAGGTTAGGTTAGGTTAGGTTAGCACAAAAAAAGAAGTTAACTTCTTTGGCGCAAACAATACGGAAAAAAGGAAAACAGAAGGCGAGGAAAGAAACAGATTGACGCCAAACTAACAACTACTTTATTCTTCACACAGCAACGCATATATATGCCGAAACCACATACATTGCATGCGCACGCACAGCTTCGTATCGTATACGTAAAAACGAAAAATTCCTAAACCTTAACACATCACACCACACACCTGAATGTACACGCGTGTTGTCATATTACACTTGTAGAACACGATATCTTAACCAAGATGTGTACGCAAAAATTCATATTCGATGGCATGCAAAGAAACGGAAGTATCACTGATACAGTCAGCTCCGCTTTTCTTAATATGATAAGCCTCCAAAGCAAGTCTTGCATCTTCATTCCTGCTCCTGCCCAGAATCATCGTATCATGAAACCGTGGCGAACATCCAATGCAGGATTGCAAGTGAGCAACAAGATGTGCCCCTTTGTCTACCTTGTTAACTATTTTTTGCGCATGTTCCCTAAGACGCTCGTTTATGCAACGTCCCGTTTGCCCGATGTAGATCCTGCCACATACCAGAGGTATGCCATATACCACACAGGTGATGCAAGAAATAAAGCAGACACCGTGTTTTATTTTGCACCCAGTTTTGCTACTACCGCAGGTGCGGGAGCACAACTTCAAGAGTTTGTTGGGCGCAGAGAATACCAAGGAGACCCCATGCCTGTTAGCAACTCTCTTGAGTTGATGTGTGACCTTATGTAAATAAGGTATCACAACAGGCCTGAACGTATCACGTTCACATGTCGCCTTCTTTCTTGTTTTCCTTTTCTGAAGCAGGGCTTCAGCTACGGCTGTAAGGAGCGTCATAGGGTAACCTGCAGCCAAAATACGGCGTACCTGATTTTCAAAACTCTCCTGCATTTTATGAGCGCACGACTTTCTGAGAGCTGAATCTATGCAGGTTGAGACTATTCCTCTTTTAACCACTTTCGAGTGGGCCGACTTAAAATGTAACAGCTCTTTCTGTACACGGGGACTGTAAGCCCAACACACATGCCGGTAACATACCTCTAGACTAAGGTCAAGAGCTTGTAAGACATTTTCCTGGGGCAGCTCATGCGTGAAAGTGAGCCCTTGTCCGTGTTGCTTAAAAGCATTTAAAACATTAGTCACCGTATCACTGTAGTCAGAGCCAATATTTAAAAACACAATAAAATCATCTACATATCTAAAAACTCTTAAAACCTTAAAAACTTTAAAAACATTTTGTAGAGACCTATCGACATGGGCTAAAAAAATGTTGACAAGTACAGGAGCAACACAGGATCCGATGCAAATGCCATCACGCTGAATAAAATGCTGGTCATTAAACACTATAAATGTGACCTTAAGATAGAATTCTAACAAACTCATAAAATTCGCCACGTTCAACCCGACCTCGTTCTGAAACGAGATAGCACCGTTTTCTTCAATGCATTCATGCACAGATAACAATAACCCTTGCTGCGGTACAGAGTAAAATAAATCCTGGACATCAACCGAGAAAACATAGCCCACTTTTTCGTTCCCACTACAAAATTTTACTATATCTTCAGAATTCTTAGTGCGGAACGGGTCGTTGACACTTAGCCACCCCAGCTTTTTCTGCAAAAATTGGCTTACGTTGTGTTGCCAACACCCAGACTCACTAATAATGGTTCTAAAAGGCGTTTCAGGCTTGTGCGTTTTAGCTGTGAAAAACACATTTAAACAATTGGCTTTACTTCTCTGAATACTTCTCGCAAGCGGCGCGAGCGCCAACTTGTTACAAAATTCCACGAATCTTGATTTTACACGAATCTTTCCTCGCCTTCTGTTTTCCTTTTTTCCGTATTGTTTGCGCCAAAGAAGTTAACTTCTTTTTTTGTGCTATGTACCAACTAGACCCAACGCAAGTTTTACTGAGGTTAGGTTAGGTTGGGTTGGGTTGTGTTAGGTTAGGTTAGGTTAGGTTAGTTTTGGTTAGGTTAGTTTGGGTTGGGTTAGGTTAGGTTAGGTTGGGTTGGGTTGGGTTAGGTTAGGTTAGGTTAGGTTAAGTTAGGTTAGGTTTAGTTAGGTTAAGTTAGGTTAAGTAAGGTTAGGTAAGGTTAGGTTAGGTTAGGTTAGGTTAGGTTAGGTTAAGATATGAACCGTCGTAAAACCGCAATAAACAATGTCACTTAGTGAGATGCAGTGTTTTTCACCATTACAAGTCGGGAACTGCGATATCTAATGTGAAAGCGCTTGCAACCGTCGTTAGGTTAGGTTAGGTTAGGTTAGGTTGGTTTGGGTTGGATTAGGTTAGGTTGGGTTGGGTTGGGTTGGGTTAGGTTGGGTTAGGTTAGGTTATGTTAGGTTATGTTAGGTTAGGTTAGGTTACGTTAGGTAAGGTTAGGTTAGTTTTGGTTAGGATGGTTGGGTTGGGTTGGGTTGGGTTAGGTTATGTTAGGTTAGGTTAGGTTGGGTTAGGTTAGGTTCGGTTAGGTTAGGTTAGGTTGGGTTGGGTTAGGTTACGTTAGGTTAGGTTGGGTTGAGTTGTGTTAGGTTAGGTTAGGTTAGGTTAGTTTAGGTTAGGTTGGTTTGGGTTGGGTTAGGTTAGGTTAGGTTGGGTTGGGTTGGGTTGGGTTAGGTTAGGTTAAGTTAGGTTAGGTTAAGTTAGGTTAAGTTAGGTTAGGTTAGGTTAGGTTAGGTTAAGATATGAACCGTCGTAAAACCACAATAAACAATGTCACTTAGTGAGATGCAGTGTTTTTCACCATTACAAGTCGGGAACTGCGATATCTTATGTTAAATCGCATGAAACCGTCGTAATGTTGTAGAAAGCATTGTAAAGTAGCGAGTAAAACGTTTTCTAACGATAGAAGTGCGAAGGTTATGTTAGGTTGAGTTAGTTTAAGCTAGGTAGCGTCGTGAAACCACCAAAAACGACGTCATCTTATGAGATAGTGGTGTTTTATTGCGACTACGAAACTGCGATAGGTCAAATATTGTGAAAGGACACAAAACGGCATGCACTAGCCAGGCACTGCGTGTTGTACCGTTACAAGTGCGAAACTGCTATATTGTGATATTCTCGTTAAAGCGCATGCAAGCATCGTGAAACATTAAAGAACGATGTCATTTAGTGAGATACAGCGTTCTGTACTGCAATAAGTTGCTGAAAAACTGTGAGGTTATGCAAATATCGTATTGTGAACGAAACAGTGTAATAGAGCGTTTTTAGATACAAGTGCGAATGTTAGGTTAGGTTAAGATATGAACTGTCGTAAAACCGCATTAAACAATGTCACTTATTGAGATGCAGTGTTTTTCACCATTACAAGTCGGGAACTGCGATATCTAATGTGAAAGCGCATGAAACCGTCTCTTGTTGTAGAGAGCATTGTAAAGTAGCGACAAAAACGTTTTCTAACGATAGAAGTGCGAAGGTTATGTTAGGTTGAGTTATGTTAGTTTAAGCTAGGTAGCGTCGTGAGACCCCAAAAAAGGACGTCATTATAACGAGATAGTGTTGTTTTATCGCAAGTACGAAACTGCGATAGGTGAAATGTTGTGAAAGCACACAAAACGGCATGAACAAGCGAAATACTGCGTGTTGTACCGTTACAAGTGCGAAACTGCTATGTTGTGATATTCTCGTTTAAGCGCATGCAAGCATTGTGAAACCTTAAAGAACGATGTCATTCAGCGAGATATAGCGTTCTGTACTGTAATAAGTTGGTGAAAAACTGTGAGGTCATGCAAATATCGTAATTGTGAACGAAACAGTGTAATTGAGCGTTTTGAGATACAAGTGCGAATGTTTGGTTAGGTTAAGATATGAACCGTCGTAAAACCGCATTAAACATTGTCACTTAGTGAGATGCAGTGTTTTTCACCATTACAAGTCGGGAACTGCGATATCTAATGTGAAAGCGCTTGCAACCGTCCTTAGGTTAGGTTAGGTTAGGGTAGGTTGGTTTGGGTTGGATTAGGTTAGGTTGGGTTGGGTTGGGTTGGGTTGGGTTATGTTGGGTTAGGTTAGGTTAGGTTAGGTTAGGTTACGTTAGGTAAGGTTAGGTTACGTTAGGTTAGGTTAGGTTAGGTTAGGTAAGGTTAGGTTAGGTTAGGTTTGGTTAGGTTAGGTTGGGTTGGGTTGGGTTAGGTTATGTTAGGTTAGGTTAGGTTGGGTTAGGTTAGGTTGGGTTAGGTTAGGTTAGGTTGGGTTGGGTTAGGTTAGGTTAGGTTAGGTTAGGTTGAGTTGGGTTGTGTTAGGTTAGGTTAGGTTAGTTTAGGTTAGGTTGGTTTGGGTTGGGTTAGGTTAGGTTAGGTTCGGTTGGCTTGGGTTGGGTTGGGTTAGGTTAGGTTAGGTTAGGGTAAGTTAGGTTAGGTTAAGTCAGGTTAAGTTAGGTTAAGTTAGGTTAGGTAAGGTTAGGTTAGGTTAGGTTAGGTTAGGTTAAGATATGAACCGTCGTAAAACCGCAATAAACAATGTCACTTAGTGAGATGCAGTGTCTTTCACCATTACAAGTCGGGAACTGCGATATCTTATGTTAAATCGCATGAAACCGTCGTAATGTTGTAGAAAGCATTGTAAAGTAGCGAGTAAAACGTTTTCTAACGATAGAAGTGCGAAGGTTATGTTAGGTTGAGTTAGTTTAAGCTAGGTAGCGTCGTGAAACCACCAAAAACGACGTCATCTTATGAGATAGTGGTGTTTTATTGCGACTACGAAACTGCGATAGGTCAAATATTGTGAAAGGACACAAAACGGCATGCACTAGCCAGGCACTGCGTGTTGTACCGTTACAAGTGCGAAACTGCTATATTGTGATATTCTCGTTAAAGCGCATGCAAGCATCGTGAAACATTAAAGAACGATGTCATTTAGTGAGATACAGCGTTCTGTACTGCAATAAGTTGCTGAAAAACTGTGAGGTTATGCAAATATCGTATTGTGAACGAAACAGTGTAATAGAGCGTTTTTAGATACAAGTGCGAATGTTAGGTTAGGTTAAGATATGAACCGTCGTAAAACCGCATTAAACAATGTCACTTATTGAGATGCAGTGTTTTTCACCATTACAAGTCGGGAACTGCGATATCTAATGTGAAAGCGCATGAAACCGTCTAATGTTGTAGAGAGCATTGTAAAGTAGCGACAAAAACGTTTTCTAACGATAGAAGTGCGAAGGTTATGTTTGGTTGAGTTATGTTAGTTTAAGCTAGGTAGCGTCGTGAGACCCCAAAAAAGGACGTCATTATAACGAGATAGTGTTGTTTTATCGCAAGTACGAAACTGCGATAGGTGAAATGTTGTGAAAGCACACAAAACGGCATGAACAAGCGAAATACTGCGTGTTGTACCGTTACAAGTGCGAAACTGCTATGTTGTGATATTCTCGTTTAAGCGCATGCAAGCATTGTGAAACCTTAAAGAACGATGTCATTCAGCGAGATACAGCGTTCTGTACTGTAATAAGTTGGTGAAAAACTGTGAGGTCATACAAATATCGTAATTGTGAACGAAACAGTGTAATTGAGCGTTTTGAGATACAATTGCGAATGTTTGGTTAGGTTAAGATATGAACCGTCGTAAAACCGCATTAAACATTGTCACTTAGTGAGATGCAGTGTTTTTCACCATTACAAGTCGGGAACTGCGATATCTAATGTGAAAGCGCTTGCAACCGTCCTTAGGTTAGGTTAGGTTAGGGTAGGTTGGTTTGGGTTGGATTAGGTTAGGTTGGGTTGGGTTGGGTTGGGTTGGGTTATGTTGGGTTAGGTTAGGTTAGGTAAGGTTAGGTTAGGTTAGGTTTGGTTAGGTTAGGTTGGGTTGGGTTGGGTTAGGTTATGTTAGGTTAGGTTAGGTTGGGTTAGGTTAGGTTGGGTTAGGTTAGGTTAGGTTGGGTTGGGTTAGGTTAGGTTAGGTTAGGTTGGGTTGGGTTGTGTTAGGTTAGGTTAGGTTAGGTTAGTTTAGGTTAGGTTGGTTTGGGTTGGGTTAGGTTAGGTTAGGTTGGGTTGGCTTGGGTTGGGTTGGGTTAGGTTAGGTTAGGTTAGGTTAAGTTAGGTTAGGTTAAGTCAGGTTAAGTTAGGTTAAGTTAGGTTAGGTAAGGTTAGGTTAGGTTAGGTTAGGTTAAGATATGAACCGTCGTAAAACCGCAATAAACAATGTCACTTAGTGAGATGCAGTGTTTTTCACCATTACAAGTCGGGAACTGCGATATCTTATGTTAAATCGCATGAAACCGTCGTAATGTTGTAGAAAGCATTGTAAAGTAGCGAGTAAAACGTTTTCTAACGATAGAAGTGCGAAGGTTATGTTAGGTTGAGTTAGTTTAAGCTAGGTAGCGTCGTGAAACCACCAAAAACGACGTCATCTTATGAGATAGTGGTGTTTTATTGCGACTACGAAACTGCGATAGGTCAAATATTGTGAAAGGACACAAAACGGCATGCACTAGCCAGGCACTGCGTGTTGTACCGTTACAAGTGCGAAACTGCTATATTGTGATATTCTCGTTAAAGCGCATGCAAGCATCGTGAAACATTAAAGAACGATGTCATTTAGTGAGATACAGCGTTCTGTACTGCAATAAGTTGCTGAAAAACTGTGAGGTTATGCAAATATCGTATTGTGAACGAAACAGTGTAATAGAGCGTTTTTAGATACAAGTGCGAATGTTAGGTTAGGTTAAGATATGAACCGTCGTAAAACCGCATTAAACAATGTCACTTATTGAGATGCAGTGTTTTTCACCATTACAAGTCGGGAACTGCGATATCTAATGTGAAAGCGCATGAAACCGTCTCTTGTTGTAGAGAGCATTGTAAAGTAGCGACTAAAACGTTTTCTAACGATAGAAGTGCGAAGGTTATGTTAGGTAGAGTTATGTTAGTTTAAGCTAGGTAGCGTCGTGAAACCACCAAAAAGGACGTCATCTACCGAGCTAGTGTTGTATTATTGCATGTACGAAACTGCAATAGGTGAAATGTTGTGAAAGCACTTAAAACGGCACGAACAAGCCAGATACTGCGTGTTGTACCGTTACAAGTGCGAAACTGCTATATTGTGATATTCTCGTTAAAGCGCATGCAAGCATCGTGAAACCTTAAACAACGATGTCATTTAGCGAGATACAGCGTTCTGTACTGCAATAAGTTGGTGAAAAACTGTGAGGTTATGCAAATATCGTATTTGTGAACGAAACAGTGTAATAGAGCGTTTTTAGATACACATGCGATGTTAGGCTATGTTATGATATGAACCGTCGTAAAACCGCATTAAACAAAGTCACTTAGTGAGATGCAGTGTTTTTCACCATTACAAGTCGGGAACTGCGATATCTAATGTGAAAGCGCTTGCAACCGTCGTTAGGTTAGGTTAGGTTAGGTTAGGTTAGGTTGGTTTGGGTTGGATTAGGTTAGGTTGGGTTGGGTTGGGTTGGGTTAGGTTGGGTTAGGTTAGGTTAGGTTACGTTAGGTTAGGTTAGGTTTGGTTAGGTTAGGTTGGGTTGGGTTGGGTTAGGTTATGTTAGGTTAGGTTGGGTTAGGTTAGGTTGGGTTAGGTTAGGTTAGGTTGGGTTGGGTTAGGTTAGGTTAGGTTAGGTTGGGTTGGGTTGTGTTAGGTTAGGTTAGGTTAGGTTAGTTTAGGTTAGGTTGGGTTGGGTTGGGTTAGGTTAGGTTAGGTCAGGTTAGGTTAGGTTAGGTTGGGTTGGGTTGGGTGTGGTTGGGTTAGGGCAGGTTAGGTTAGGTTAGGTTAAGTTAGGTTAAGTTAGGTTAGGTAAGGTTAGGTTAGGTTAGGTTAGGTTAAGATATGAACCGTCGTAAAACCGCAATAAACAATGTCACTTAGTGAGATGCAGTGTTTTTCACCATTAGAAGTCGGGAACTGCGATATCTAATGTGAAAGCGCTTGATACCGTCGTTAGGTTAGGTTAGGTTAGGTTAGGTTGGTTTGGGTTGGATTAGGTTAGGTTGGGTTGGGTTGGGTTGGGTTGGGTTAGGTTGGGTTAGGTTAGGTTAGCTTAGGTTACGTTAGGTTAGGTTAGGTTAGGTTACGTTAGGTTAGGTTACGTTAGGTTAGGTTAGGTTAGGTTACGTTAGGTTAGGTTAGGTTAGGTTATTTTGGTTAGGATGGTTGGGTTGGGTTGGGTTGGGTTAGGTTATGTTAGGTTAGGTTAGGTTGGGTTAGGTTAGGTTGGGTTAGGTTAAGTTAGGTTGGGTTGGGTTAGGTTAGGTTAGGTTAGGTTAGGTTGGGTTGAGTTGTGTTACTTTAGGTTAGGTTAGGTTAGTTTAGGTTAGGTTGGTTTGGGTTGGGTTAGGTTAGGATAGGTTGGGTTGGGTTGGGTTAGGTTAGGTTAGGTTAAGTTAGGTTAGGTTAAGTTAGGTTAAGTTAGGTTAGGTAAGGTTAGGTTTGGTTAGGTTAGGTTAGGTTAAGATATGAACCGTCGTAAAACCGCAATAAACAATGTCACTTAGTGAGATGCAGTGTTTTTCACCACTACAAGTCGGGAACTGCGATATCTTATGTTAAATCGCATGAAACCGTCGTAATGTTGTAGGAAGCATTGTAAAGTAGCGAGTAAAACGTTTTCTAATGATAGAAGTGCGAAGGGTATGTTAGGTTGAGTTATGTTAGTTTAAGCTAGGTAGCGTCGTGAAACCACCAAAAACGACGTCATTATAACGAGATAGTGTTGTTTTATCGCAAGTACGAAACTGCGATAGGTGAAATATGAAAGCACACAAAACGGCATGAACAAGCGAAATACTGCGTGTTGTACCGTTACAAGTGCGAAACTGCTATGTTTTGATATTCTCGTTTAAGCGCATGCAAGCATTGTGAAACCTTAAAGAACGATGTCATTTAGCGAGATACAGCGTTCTGTACTGTAATAAGTTGGTGAAAAACTGTGAGGTCATGCAAATATCGTAATTGTGAACGAAACAGTGTAATTGAGCGTTTTGAGATACAAGTGCGAATGTTTGGTTAGGTTAAGATATGAACCGTCGTAAAACCGCATTAAACAATGTCACTTAGTGAGATGCAGTGTTTTTCACCATTACAAGTCGGGAACTGCGATATCTAATGTGAAAGCGCTTGCAACCGTCGTTAGGTTAGGTTAGGTTAGATTAGGTTGGTTTGGGTTGGATTAGGTTAGGTTGGGTTGGGTTGGGTGGGGTTATGTTGGGTTAGGTTAGGTTAGGTTAGGTTACGTTAGGTTAGGTTAGGTTGCGTTAGGTAAGGTTAGGTTACGTTAGGTTAGGTTAGGTTAGGTAAGGTTAGGTTAGGTTAGGTTTGGTTAGGTTAGGTTGGGTTGGGTTGGGTTAGGTTATGTTAGGTTAGGTTAGGTTGGGTTAGGTTAGGTTGGGTTAGGTTAGGTTAGGTTGGGTTGGGTTAGGTTAGGTTAGGTTAGGTTAGGTTGGGTTGGGTTGTGTTAGGTTAGGTTAGGTTAGGTTAGTTTAGGTTAGGTTGGTTTGGGTTGGGTTAGGTTAGGTTAGGTTGGGTTGGGTTGGGTTGGGTTAGGTTAGGTTAGGTTAGGTTAGGTTAAGTTAGGTTAGGTTTAGTTAGGTTAAGTTAGGTTAAGTTAGGTTAGGTTAGGTTAGGTTAGGTTAGGTTAAGATATGAACCGTCGTAAAACCGCAATAAACAATGTCACTTAGTGAGATGCAGTGTTTTTCACCATTACAAGTCGGGAACTGCGATATCTTATGTTAAATCGCATGAAACCGTCGGAATGTTGTAGAAAGCATTGTAAAGTAGCGAGTAAAACGTTTTCTAACGATAGAAGTGCGAAGGTTATGTTAGGTTGAGTTAGTTTAAGCTAGGTAGCGTCGTGAAACCACCAAAAACGACGTCATCTTATGAGACAGTGGTGTTTTATTGCGACTACGAAACTGCGATAGGTCAAATATTGTGAAAGGACACAAAACGGCATGCACTAGCCAGGCACTGCGTGTTGTACCGTTACAAATGCGAAACTGCTATATTGTGATATTCTCGTTAAAGCGCATGCAAGCATCGTGAAACATTAAAGAACGATGTCATTTAGTGAGATACAGCGTTCTGTACTGCAATAAGTTGCTGAAAAACTGTGAGGTTATGCAAATATCGTAATTGTGAACGAAACAGTGTAATAGAGCGTTTTTAGATACAAGTGCGAATGTTAGGTTAGGTTAAGATATGAACCGTCGTAAAACCGCATTAAACAATGTCACTTATTGAGATGCAGTGTTTTTCACCATTACAAGTCGGGAACTGCGATATCTAATGTGAAAGCGCATGAAACCGTCTAATGTTGTAGAGAGCATTGTAAAGTAGCGACTAAAACGTTTTCTAACGATAGAAGTGCGAAGGTTATGTTAGGTTGAGTTATGTTAGTTTAAGCTAGGTAGCGTCGTGAAACCACCAAAAAGGACGTCATCTACCGAGATAGTGTTGTATTATTGCATGTACGAAACTGCAATAGGTGAAATATTGTGAAAGCACTTAAAACGGCACGAACAAGCCAGATACTGCGTGTTGTACCGTTACAAGTGCGAAACTGCTATATTGTGATATTCTCGTTAAAGCGCATGCAAGCATCGTGAAACCTTAAACAACGATGTCATTTAGCGAGATACAGCGTTCTGTACTGCAATAAGTTGGTGAAAAACTGTGAGGTTATGCAAATATCGTATTTGTGAACGAAACAGTGTAATAGAGCGTTTTTAGATACAAATGCGATGTTAGGCAATGTTAAGATATGAACCGTCGTAAAACCGCATTAAACAATGTCACTTAGTGAGATGTAGTGTTTTTCACCATTACAAGTCGGGAACTGCGATATCTAATGTGAAAGCGCTTGCAACCGTCGAATTGTTGTAGAAAGCATTGTAAAGTAGCGAGCAAAACGTTTTCTAACGATAGAAGTGCGAAGGTTATGTTAGGTTGAGTTAGTTTAAGCTAGGTAGCGTCGTGAAACCACCAAAAACGACGTCATCTTATGAGATAGTGGTGTTTTATTGCGACTACGAAACTGCGATAGGTCAAATATTGTGAAAGGACACAAAACGGCATGCACTAGCCAGGCACTGCGTGTTGTACCGTTACAAGTGCGAAACTGCTATATTGTGATATTCTCCTTAAAGCGCAGGCAAGCATCGTGAAACATTAAAGAACGATGTCATTTAGTGAGATACAGCGTTCTGTACTGCAATAAGTTGCTGAAAAACTGTGAGGTTATGCAAATATCGTATTGTGAACGAAACAGTGTAATAGAGCGTTTTTAGATACAAGTGCGAATGTTAGGTTAGGTTAAGATATGAACCGTCGTAAAACCGCATTAAACAATGTCACTTATTGAGATGCAGTGTTTTTCACCATTACAAGTCGGGAACTGCGATATCTAATGTGAAAGCGCTTGCAACCGTCGTTAGGTTAGGTTAGGTTAGGTTAGGTTGGGTTGGGTTGGGTTGGGTTAGGTTGGGTTAGGTTAGGTTAGGTTAGGTTACGTTAGGTTAGGTTAGGTTTGGTTAGGTTAGGTTGGGTTGGGTTGGGTTAGGTTATGTTAGGTTAGGTTGGGTTAGGTTAGGTTGGGTTAGGTTAGGTTAGGTTGGGTTAGGTTGGGTTGGGTTGTGTTAGGTTAGGTTAGTTTAGGTTAGGTTGGGTTGGGTTGGGTTAGGTTAGGTTAGGTCAGGTTAGGTTAGGTTAGGTTGGGTTGGGTTGGTGTGGTTGGGTTAGGTCAGGTTAGGTTAGGTTAGGTTAAGTTAGGTTAAGTTAGGTTAGGTAAGGGTAGGTTAGGTTAGGTTAGGTTAAGATATGAACCGTCGTAAAACCGCAATGAACAATGTCACTTAGTGAGATGCAGTGTTTTTCACCATTAGAAGTCGGGAACTGCGATATCTAATGTGAAAGCGCTTGATACCGTCGTTAGGTTAGGTTAGGTTAGGTTAGGTTGGTTTGGGTTGGATTAGGTTAGGTTGGGTTGGGTTGGGTTGGGTTGGGTTAGGTTCGGTTAGGTTAGGTTAGCTTAGGTTACGTTAGGTTAGGTTAGGTTAGGTTACGTTAGGTTAGGTTACGTTAGGTTAGGTTAGGTTAGGTTACGTTAGGTTAGGTTAGGTTAGGTTATTTTGGTTAGGATGGTTGGGTTGGGTTGGGTTGGGTTAGGTTATGTTAGGTTAGGTTAGGTTGGGTTAGGTTAGGTTAGGTTGGGTTGGGTTAGGTTAGGTTAGGTTAGGTTAGGTTAGGTTAGGTTGGGTTGAGTTGTGTTAGGTTAGGTTAGGTTAGGTTAGTTTAGGTTAGGTTGGTTTGGGTTGGGTTAGGTTAGGTTAGGTTGGGTTGGGTTGGGTTAGGTTAGGTTAGGTTAAGTTAGGTTAGGTTAAGTTAGGTTAAGTTAGGTTAGGTAAGGTTAGGTTTGGTTAGGTTAGGTTAGGTTAAGATATGAACCGTCGTAAAACCGCAATAAACAATGTCACTTAGTGAGATGCAGTGTTTTTCACCATTACAAGTCGGGAACTGCGATATCTTATGTTAAATCGCATGAAACCGTCGTAATGTTGTAGGAAGCATTGTAAAGTAGCGAGTAAAACGTTTTCTAATGATAGAAGTGCGAAGGTTATGTTAGGTTGAGTTATGTTAGTTTAAGCTAGGTAGCGTCGTGAAACCACCAAAAACGACGTCATTATAACGAGATAGTGTTGTTTTATCGCAAGTACGAAACTGCGATAGGTGAAATGTTGTGAAAGCACACAAAACGGCATGAACAAGCGAAATACTGCGTGTTGTACCGTTACAAGTGCGAAACTGCTATGTTTTGATATTCTCGTTTAAGCGCATGCAAGCATTGTGAAACCTTAAAGAACGATGTCATTTAGCGAGATACAGCGTTCTGTACTGTAATAAGTTGGTGAAAAACTGTGAGGTCATGCAAATATCGTAATTGTGAACGAAACAGTGTAATTGAGCGTTTTGAGATACAAGTGCGAATGTTTGGTTAGGTTAAGATATGAACCGTCGTAAAACCGCATTAAACAATGTCACTTAGTGAGATGCAGTGTTTTTCACCATTACAAGTCGGGAACTGCGATATCTAATGTGAAAGCGCTTGCAACCGTCGTTAGGTTAGGTTAGGTTAGATTAGGTTGGTTTGGGTTGGATTAGGTTAGGTTGGGTTGGGTTGGGTGGGGTTATGTTGGGTTAGGTTAGGTTAGGTTAGGTTACGTTAGGTTAGGTTAGGTTACGTTAGGTAAGGTTAGGTTACGTTAGGTTAGGTTAGGTTAGGTAAGGTTAGGTTAGGTTAGGTTTGGTTAGGTTAGGTTGGGTTGGGTTGGGTTAGGTTATGTTAGGTTAGGTTAGGTTGGGTTAGGTTAGGTTGGGTTAGGTTAGGTTAGGTTGGGTTGGGTTAGGTTAGGTTAGGTTAGGTTAGGTTGGGTTGGGTTGTGTTAGGTTAGGTTAGGTTAGGTTAGTTTAGGTTAGGTTGGTTTGGGTTGGGTTAGGTTAGGTTAGGTTGGGTTGGGTTGGGTTGGGTTAGGTTAGGTTAGGTTAGGTTAAGTTGGGTTAGGTTTAGTTAGGTTAAGTTAGGTTAAGTTAGGTTAGGTTAGGTTAGGTTAGGTTAGGTTAAGATATGAACCGTCGTAAAACCGCAATAAACAATGTCACTTAGTGAGATGCAGTGTTTTTCACCATTACAAGTCGGGAACTGCGATATCTTATGTTAAATCGCATGAAACCGTCGGAATGTTGTAGAAAGCATTGTAAAGTAGCGAGTAAAACGTTTTCTAACGATAGAAGTGCGAAGGTTATGTTAGGTTGAGTTAGTTTAAGCTAGGTAGCGTCGTGAAACCACCAAAAACGACGTCATCTTATGAGACAGTGGTGTTTTATTGCGACTACGAAACTGCGATAGGTCAAATATTGTGAAAGGACACAAAACGGCATGCACTAGCCAGGCACTGCGTGTTGTACCGTTACAAATGCGAAACTGCTATATTGTGATATTCTCGTTAAAGCGCATGCAAGCATCGTGAAACATTAAAGAACGATGTCATTTAGTGAGATACAGCGTTCTGTACTGTAATAAAATGGTGAAAAACTTTGAGGTCATGCAAATATCGTAATTCTGAACGAAACAGGGTAATTGAGCGTTTTTAGATACAAGTGCGAATGTTAGGTTAGGTTAAGATATGAACCGTCGTAAAACCGCAATAAACAATGTCACTTAGTGAGATGCAGTGTTTTTCACCATTACAAGTCGGGAACTGCGATATCATGTTAAATCGCATGAAACCGTCGGAATGTTGTAGAAAGCATTGTAAAGTAGCGAGTAAAACGTTTTCTAACGATAGAAGTGCGAAGGTTATGTTAGGTTGAGTTAGTTTAAGCTAGGTAGCGTCGTGAAACCACCAAAAACGACGTCATCCTATGAGATAGTGGTGTTTTATTGCGACTACGAAACTGCGATAGGTCAAATATTGTGAAAGGACACAAAACGGCATGCACTAGCCAGGCACTGCGTGTTGTACCGTTACAAGTGCGAAACTGCTACATTGTGATATTCTCGTTAAAGCGCATGCAAGCATCGTGAAACATTAAAGAACGATGTCATTTAGTGAGATACAGCGTTCTGTACTGCAATAAGTTGCTGGAAAACTGTGAGGTTATGCAAATATCGTATTGTGAACGAAACAGTGTAATAGAGCGTTTTTAGATACAAGTGCGAATGTTAGGTTAGGTTAAGATATGAACCGTCGTAAAACCGCATTAAACAATGTCACTTATTGAGATGCAGTGTTTTTCACCATTACAAGTCGGGAACTGCGATATCTAATGTGAAAGCGCATGAAACCGTCTAATGTTGTAGAGAGCATTGTAAAGTAGCGACAAAAACGTTTTCTAACGATAGAAGTGCGAAGGTTATGTTAGGTTGAGTTATGTTAGTTTAAGCTAGGTAGCGTCGTGAGACCCCAAAAAAGGACGTCATTATAACGAGATAGTGTTGTTTTATCGCAAGTACGAAACTGCGATAGGTGAAATGTTGTGAAAGCACACAAAACGGCATGAACAAGCGAAATACTGCGTGTTGTACCGTTACAAGTGCGAAACTGCTATGTTGTGATGTTTTCGTTTAAGCGCATGCAAGCATTGTGAAACCTTAAAGAACGATGTCATTCAGCGAGATACAGCGTTCTGTACTGTAATAAGTTGGTGAAAAACTGTGAGGTCATGCAAATATCGTAATTGTGAACGAAACAGTGTAATTGAGCGTTTTGAGATACAAGTGCGAATGTTTGGTTAGGTTAAGATATGAACCGTCGTAAAACCGCATTAAACATTGTCACTTAGTGAGATGCAGTGTTTTTCACCATTACAAGTCGGGAACTGCGATATCTAATGTGAAAGCGCTTGCAACCGTCCTTAGGTTAGGTTAGGTTAGGGTAGGTTGGTTTGGGTTGGATTAGGTTAGGTTGGGTTGGGTTGGTTTGGGTTGGGTTATGTTGGGTTAGGTTAGGTTAGGTTAGGTTACGTTAGGTAAGGTTAGGTTACGTTAGGTTAGGTTAGGTAAGGTTAGGTTAGGTTAGGTTTGGTTAGGTTAGGTTGGGTTGGGTTGGGTTAGGTTATGTTAGGTTAGGTTAGGTTGGGCTAGGTTAGGTTGGGTTAGGTTAGGTTAGGTTGGGTTGGGTTAGGTTAGGTTAGGTTAGGTTAGGTTGGGTTGGGTTGTGTTAGGTTAGGTTAGGTTAGGTTAGTTTAGGTTAGGTTGGTTTGGGTTGGGTTATGTTAGGTTAGGTTGGGTTGGCTTGGGTTGGGTTGGGTTAGGTTAGGTTAGGTTAGGTTAAGTTTGGTTAGGTTAAGTGAGGTTAAGTTAGGTTAAGTTAGGTTAGGTAAGGTTAGGTTAGGTTAGGTTAAGATATGAACCGTCGTAAAACCGCAATAAACAATGTCACTTAGTGAGATGCAGTGTTTTTCACCATTACAAGTCGGGAACTGCGATATCTTATGTTAAATCGCATGAAAACGTCGTAATGTTGTAGAAAGCATTGTAAAGTAGCGAGTAAAACGTTTTCTAACGATAGAAGTGCGAAGGTTATGTTAGGTTGAGTTAGTTTAAGCTAGGTAGCGTCGTGAAACCACCAAAAAGGACGTCATCTACCGAGCTAGTGTTGTATTATTGCATGTACGAAACTGCAATAGGTGAAATGTTGTGAAAGCACTTAAAACGGCACGAACAAGCCAGATACTGCGTGTTGTACCGTTACAAGTGCGAAACTGCTATATTGTGATATTCTCGTTAAAGCGCATGCAAGCAATTTGAAACCTTAAAGAATGATGTCATTTAGCGAGATACAGCGTTCTGTACTGTAATAAGTTGGTGAAAAACTGTGAGGTTATGCAAATATCGTATTTGTGAACGAAACAGTGTAATAGAGCGTTTTTATTATACAAGTGCGATGTTAGGTTATGTCAAGATATGAACCGTCGTAAAACCGCATTAAACAATGTCACTTAGTGAGATGCAGTGTTTTTCAATATTACAAGTCGGGAACTGCGATATCTAATGTGAAAGCGCTTGCAACCGTCGTTAGGTTAGGTTAGGTTAGGTTAGGTTAGGTTGGTTTGGGTTGGATTAGGTTAGGTTGGGTTGGGTTGGGTTGGGTTGGGTAGGGTTAGGTTGGGTTGGGTTAGGTTACGTTACGTTACGTTAGGTTAGGTTAGGTTAGGTTACGTTAGGTTGGGTTAGGTTAGGTTACGTTAGGTTAGATTAGGTTAGGTTAGGTAAGGTTAGGTTAGGTTAGGTTAGGTTAGGTTTGGTTAGGATAGGTTAGGTTAGGTTGGGTTGGGTTGGGTTGGGTTGGGTTGGGTTAGGTTAGGTTATGTTAGGTTAGGTTAGGTTGAGTTAGGTTAGGTTGGGTTAGGTTAGGTTAGGTTGGGTTGGGATAGGTTAGGTTAGGTTAGGTTGGGTTGGGTTGTGTTAGGTTAGGTTAGGTTAGGTTAGTTTAGGTTAGGTTGGGTTGGGTTGGGTTGGTTAGGTTAGGTCAGGTTAGGTTAGGTTAGGTTGGGTTGGGTTGGGTGTGGTTGGGTTAGGTTAGGTTAGGTTAGGTTGGGTTGGGTTGGGTTGGGTTGTGTTGGGTTAGGTTAGGTTAATTTAGGTTATGTTAAGTTAGGTTAGGTTAAGTTAGGTTAAGTTAGATTAGGTAAGGTTAGGTTAGGTTAGGTGAGGTTAGGTTAGGTTAGGTTAAGATATGGACCATCGTAAAACCGCAATAAACAATGTCACTTAGTGAGATGCAGTGTTTTTCACCATTACAAGTCGGGAACTGCGATATCTTATGTTAAATCGCATGAAACCGTCGTAATGTTGTAGAAAGCATTGTAAAGTAGCGAGTAAAACGTTTTCTAATGATAGAAGTGCGAAGGTTATGTTAGGTTGAGTTATGTTAGTTTAAGCTAGGTAGCGTCGTGAAACCACCAAAAACGACGTCATTATAACGAGATAGTGTTGTTTTATCGCAAGTACCAAACTGCGATAGGTGAAATGTTGTGAAAGCACACAAAACGGCATGAACAAGCAAAATACTGCGTGTTGTACCGTTACAAGTGCGAAAGTGCTATGTTGTGATATTCTCGTTTAAGCGCATGCAAGCATTGTGAAACCTTAAAGAACGATGTTATTTAGCGAGATACAGCGTTCTGTACTGTAATAAGTTGGTGAAAAACTGTGAGGTTATGCAAATATCGTATTTGTGCACGAAACAGTGTATTAGAGCGTTTTTATTATACAAGTGCGATGTTAGGTTATGTTAAGATATGAACCGTCGTAAAACCGCATTAAACAATGTCACTTAGTGAGATGCAGTGTTTTTCACCATTACAAGTCGGGAACTGCGATATCTAATGTGATAGCGCTTGCAACCGTCGTTAGGTTAGGTTACGTTAGGTTAGGTTGGTTTGGGTTGGATTAGGTTAGGTTGGGTTGGGTTAGGTTAGGTTAGGTTAGGTTACATTACGTTAGGTTAGGTTAGGTCAGGTTACGTTAGGTTGGGTTAGGTTAGGTTACGTTAGGTTAGGTTAGGTTAGGTTAGGTAAGGTTAGGTTAGGTTAGGTTAGGTTTGGTTAGGTTAGGTTAGGTTGGGTTGGGTTGGGTTGGGTTAGGTTAGGTTATGTTAGGTTAGGTTAGGTTTTGTTAGGTTAGGTTGGGTTAAGTTAGGTTAGGTTGGGTTGGCTTAGGTTAGGTTAGGTTAGGTTAGGTTGGGTTGGGTTGGGTTGGGTTGGGTTAGGTTAGCTTATGTTAGGTTAGGTTAGGTTGGGTTAGGTTAGGTTGGGTTAAGTTAGGTTAGGTTGGGTTGGGTTAGGTTAGGTTAGGTTGGGTTGGGTTGGGTGTGGTTGGGTTAGGTTAGGTTAGGTTAGGTTAGGTTGGGTTGGGTTGGGTTAGGTTAGGTTAGGTTAGGTTAGGTTAAGTTAGGTTAGGTTAGGTTAGGTTAAGTTAGGTTAGGTAAGGTTAGGTTAGGTTAGGTTAGGTTGATATGAACCGTCGTAAAACCGCAATAAACAATGTCACTTAGTGAGATGCAGTGTTTTTCACCATTACAAGTCGGGAACTGCGATATCTAATGTGAAAGCGCTTGATACCGTCGTAATGTTGTAGAAAGCAATGTAAAGTACCGAGTAAAACGTTTTCTAATGATAGAAGTGCGAAGGTTATGTTAGGTTGAGTTATGTTAGTTTAAGCTAGGTAGCGTCGTGAAACCACCAAAAACGACGTCATTATAACGAGATAGTGTTGTTTTATCGCAAGTACGAAACTGCGATAGGTGAAATGTTGTGAAAGCACACAAAACGGCATGAACAAGCGAAATACTGCGTGTTGTACCGTTACAAGTGCGAAACTGCTATGTTGTGATATTCTCGTTTAAGCGCATGCAAGCATTGTGAAACCTTAAAGAACGATGTCATTTAGCGAGATACAGCGTTCTGTACTGTAATAAGTTGGTGAAAAACTGTGAGGTCATGCAAATATCGTAATTGTAAACGAAACAGTGTAATTGAGCGTTTTGAGATACAAGTGCGAATGTTTGGTTAGGTTAAGATATGAACCGTCGTAAAACCGCATTAAACAATGTCACTTAGTGAGATGCAGTGTTTTTCACCATTACAAGTCGGGAACTGCGATATCTAATGTGAAAGCGCTTGCAACCGTCGTTAGGTTAGGTTAGGTTAGGTTAGGTTGGTTTGGGTTGGATTAGGTTAGGTTGGGTTGGGTTGGGTTGGGTTGGGTTATGTTGGGTTAGGTTAGGTTAGGTTAGGTTACGTTAGGTTAGGTTAGGTTACGTTAGGTTAGGTTAGGTTAGGTAAGGTTAGGTTGGGTTGGGTTGGGTTAGGTTATGTTAGGTTAGGTTAGGTAGGGTTAGGTTAGGTTGGGTTAGGTTAGGTTAGGTTGGGTTGGGTTAGGTTAGGTTAGGTTAGGTTAGGTTGGGTTGGGTTGTGTTAGGTTAGGTTAGGTTAGGTTAGTTTAGGTTAGGTTGGTTTGGGTTGGGTTAGGTTAGGTTAGGTTGGGTTGGGTTGGGTTGGGTTGGGTTAGGTTAGGTTAGGTTAGGTTAGGTTAGGTTAGGTTAGGTTAAGTTAGGTTAGGTTAAGTCAGGTTAAGTTAGGTTAAGTTAGGTTAGGTAAGGTTAGGTTAGGTTAGGTTAGGTTGGTTTGGGTTGGATTAGGTTAGGTTGGGTTGGGTTGGGTTGGGTGCGGTTATGTTGGGTTAGGTTAGGTTAGGTTAGGTTACGTTAGGTTAGGTTAGGTTAGGTAAGGTTAGGTTAGGTTAGGTTTGGTTAGGTTAGGTTGGGTTGGGTTGGGTTAGGTTATGTTAGGTTAGGTTAGGTTGGGTTAGGTTAGGTTGGGTTAGGTTAGGTTAGGTTGGGTTGGGTTAGGTTAGGTTAGGTTAGGTTAGGTTGGGTTGGGTTGTGTTAGGTTAGGTTAGGTTAGGTTAGTTTAGGTTAGGTTGGTTTGGGTTGGGTTAGGTTAGGTTAGGTTGGGTTGGGTTGGGTTGGGTTAGGTTAGGTTAGGTTAGGTTAGGTTAGGTTAAGTTAGGTTAGGTTAAGTCAGGTTAAGTTAGGTTAAGTTAGGTTAGGTAAGGTTAGGTTAGGTTAGGTTAGGTTAAGATATGAACCGTCGTAAAACCGCAATAAAAAATGTCACTTAGTGAGATGCAGTGTTTTTCACCATTACAAGTCGGGAACTGCGATATCTTATGTTAAATCGCATGAAACCGTCGTAATGTTGTAGAAAGCATTGTAAAGTAGCGAGTAAAACGTTTTCTAATAATAGAAGTGCGAAGGTTATGTTAGGTTGAGTTATGTTAGTTTAAGCTAGGTAGCGTCGTGAAACCACCAAAAACGACGTCATTATAACGAGATAGTGTTGTTTAATCGCAAGTACGAAACTGCGATAGGTGAAATGTTGTGAAAGCACACAAAACGGCATGAACAAGCGAATTACTGCGTGTTGTACCGTTACAAGTGCGAAACTGCTATGTTTTGATATTCTCGTTTAAGCGCATGCAAGCATTGTGAAACCTTAAAGAACGATGTCATTTAGCGAGATACAGCGTTCTGTACTGTAATAAGTTGGTGAAAAACTGTGAGGTCATGCAAATATCGTAATTGTGAACGAAACAGTGTAATTGAGCGTTTTTAGATACAAATGCGATGTTAGGCAATGTTAAGATATGAACCGTCGTAAAACCGCATTAAACAATGTCACTTAGTGAGATGTAGTGTTTTTCACCATTACAAGTCGGGAACTGCGATATGTAATGTGAAAGCGCTTGCAACCGTCGAATTGTTGTAGAAAGCATTGTAAAGTAGCGAGCAAAACGTTTTCTAACGATAGAAGTGCGAAGGTTATGTTAGGTTGAGTTAGTTTAAGCTAGGTAGCGTCGTGAAACCACCAAAAACGACGTCATCTTATGAGATAGTGGTGTTTTATTGCGACTACGAAACTGCGATAGGTCAAATATTGTGAAAGGACACAAAACGGCATGCACTAGCCAGGCACTGCGTGTTGTACCGTTACAAGTGCGAAACTGCTATATTGTGATATTCTCGTTAAAGCGCAGGCAAGCATCGTGAAACATTAAAGAACGATGTCATTTAGTGAGATACAGCGTTCTGTACTGCAATAAGTTGCTGAAAAACTGTGAGGTTATGCAAATATCGTATTGTGAACGAAACAGTGTAATAGAGCGTTTTTAGATACAAGTGCGAATGTTAGGTTAGGTTAAGATATGAACCGTCGTAAAACCGCATTAAACAATGTCACTTATTGAGATGCAGTGTTTTTCACCATTACAAGTCGGGAACTGCGATATCTAATGTGAAAGCGCTTGCAACCGTCGTTAGGTTAGGTTAGGTTAGGTTAGGTTGGTTTGGGTTGGATTAGGTTAGGTTGGGTTGGGTTGGGTTGGGTTAGGTTGGGTTAGGTTAGGTTAGGTTAGGTTACGTTAGGTTAGGTTAGGTTTGGTTAGGTTAGGTTGGGTTGGGTTGGGTTAGGTTATGTTAGGTTAGGTTGGGTTAGGTTAGGTTGGGTTAGGTTAGGTTAGGTTGGGTTAGGTTGGGTTGGGTTGTGTTAGGTTAGGTTAGTTTAGGTTAGGTTGGGTTGGGTTGGGTTAGGTTAGGTTAGGTCAGGTTAGGTTAGGTTAGGTTGGGTTGGGTTGGTGTGGTTGGGTTAGGTCAGGTTAGGTTAGGTTAGGTTAAGTTAGGTTAAGTTAGGTTAGGTAAGGGTAGGTTAGGTTAGGTTAGGTTAAGATATGAACCGTCGTAAAACCGCAATGAACAATGTCACTTAGTGAGATGCAGTGTTTTTCACCATTAGAAGTCGGGAACTGCGATATCTAATGTGAAAGCGCTTGATACCGTCGTTAGGTTAGGTTAGGTTAGGTTAGGTTGGTTTGGGTTGGATTAGGTTAGGTTGGGTTGGGTTGGGTTGGGTTGGGTTAGGTTCGGTTAGGTTAGGTTAGCTTAGGTTACGTTAGGTTAGGTTAGGTTAGGTTACGTTAGGTTAGGTTACGTTAGGTTAGGTTAGGTTAGGTTACGTTAGGTTAGGTTAGGTTAGGTTATTTTGGTTAGGATGGTTGGGTTGGGTTGGGTTGGGTTAGGTTATGTTAGGTTAGGTTAGGTTGGGTTAGGTTAGGTTAGGTTGGGTTGGGTTAGGTTAGGTTAGGTTAGGTTAGGTTAGGTTAGGTTGGGTTGAGTTGTGTTAGGTTAGGTTAGGTTAGGTTAGTTTAGGTTAGGTTGGTTTGGGTTGGGTTAGGTTAGGTTAGGTTGGGTTGGGTTGGGTTAGGTTAGGTTAGGTTAAGTTAGGTTAGGTTAAGTTAGGTTAAGTTAGGTTAGGTAAGGTTAGGTTTGGTTAGGTTAGGTTAGGTTAAGATATGAACCGTCGTAAAACCGCAATAAACAATGTCACTTAGTGAGATGCAGTGTTTTTCACCATTACAAGTCGGGAACTGCGATATCTTATGTTAAATCGCATGAAACCGTCGTAATGTTGTAGGAAGCATTGTAAAGTAGCGAGTAAAACGTTTTCTAATGATAGAAGTGCGAAGGTTATGTTAGGTTGAGTTATGTTAGTTTAAGCTAGGTAGCGTCGTGAAACCACCAAAAACGACGTCATTATAACGAGATAGTGTTGTTTTATCGCAAGTACGAAACTGCGATAGGTGAAATGTTGTGAAAGCACACAAAACGGCATGAACAAGCGAAATACTGCGTGTTGTACCGTTACAAGTGCGAAACTGCTATGTTTTGATATTCTCGTTTAAGCGCATGCAAGCATTGTGAAACCTTAAAGAACGATGTCATTTAGCGAGATACAGCGTTCTGTACTGTAATAAGTTGGTGAAAAACTGTGAGGTCATGCAAATATCGTAATTGTGAACGAAACAGTGTAATTGAGCGTTTTGAGATACAAGTGCGAATGTTTGGTTAGGTTAAGATATGAACCGTCGTAAAACCGCATTAAACAATGTCACTTAGTGAGATGCAGTGTTTTTCACCATTACAAGTCGGGAACTGCGATATCTAATGTGAAAGCGCTTGCAACCGTCGTTAGGTTAGGTTAGGTTAGATTAGGTTGGTTTGGGTTGGATTAGGTTAGGTTGGGTTGGGTTGGGTGGGGTTATGTTGGGTTAGGTTAGGTTAGGTTAGGTTACGTTAGGTTAGGTTAGGTTACGTTAGGTAAGGTTAGGTTACGTTAGGTTAGGTTAGGTTAGGTAAGGTTAGGTTAGGTTAGGTTTGGTTAGGTTAGGTTGGGTTGGGTTGGGTTAGGTTATGTTAGGTTAGGTTAGGTTGGGTTAGGTTAGGTTGGGTTAGGTTAGGTTAGGTTGGGTTGGGTTAGGTTAGGTTAGGTTAGGTTAGGTTGGGTTGGGTTGTGTTAGGTTAGGTTAGGTTAGGTTAGTTTAGGTTAGGTTGGTTTGGGTTGGGTTAGGTTAGGTTAGGTTGGGTTGGGTTGGGTTGGGTTAGGTTAGGTTAGGTTAGGTTAAGTTGGGTTAGGTTTAGTTAGGTAAGTTAGGTTAAGTTAGGTTAGGTTAGGTTAGGTTAGGTTAGGTTAAGATATGAACCGTCGTAAAACCGCAATAAACAATGTCACTTAGTGAGATGCAGTGTTTTTCACCATTACAAGTCGGGAACTGCGATATCTTATGTTAAATCGCATGAAACCGTCGGAATGTTGTAGAAAGCATTGTAAAGTAGCGAGTAAAACGTTTTCTAACGATAGAAGTGCGAAGGTTATGTTAGGTTGAGTTAGTTTAAGCTAGGTAGCGTCGTGAAACCACCAAAAACGACGTCATCTTATGAGACAGTGGTGTTTTATTGCGACTACGAAACTGCGATAGGTCAAATATTGTGAAAGGACACAAAACGGCATGCACTAGCCAGGCACTGCGTGTTGTACCGTTACAAATGCGAAACTGCTATATTGTGATATTCTCGTTAAAGCGCATGCAAGCATCGTGAAACATTAAAGAACGATGTCATTTAGTGAGATACAGCGTTCTGTACTGTAATAAAATGGTGAAAAACTTTGAGGTCATGCAAATATCGTAATTCTGAACGAAACAGGGTAATTGAGCGTTTTTAGATACAAGTGCGAATGTTAGGTTAGGTTAAGATATGAACCGTCGTAAAACCGCAATAAACAATGTCACTTAGTGAGATGCAGTGTTTTTCACCATTACAAGTCGGGAACTGCGATATCATGTTAAATCGCATGAAACCGTCGGAATGTTGTAGAAAGCATTGTAAAGTAGCGAGTAAAACGTTTTCTAACGATAGAAGTGCGAAGGTTATGTTAGGTTGAGTTAGTTTAAGCTAGGTAGCGTCGTGAAACCACCAAAAACGACGTCATCCTATGAGATAGTGGTGTTTTATTGCGACTACGAAACTGCGATAGGTCAAATATTGTGAAAGGACACAAAACGGCATGCACTAGCCAGGCACTGCGTGTTGTACCGTTACAAGTGCGAAACTGCTACATTGTGATATTCTCGTTAAAGCGCATGCAAGCATCGTGAAACATTAAAGAACGATGTCATTTAGTGAGATACAGCGTTCTGTACTGCAATAAGTTGCTGGAAAACTGTGAGGTTATGCAAATATCGTATTGTGAACGAAACAGTGTAATAGAGCGTTTTTAGATACAAGTGCGAATGTTAGGTTAGGTTAAGATATGAACCGTCGTAAAACCGCATTAAACAATGTCACTTATTGAGATGCAGTGTTTTTCACCATTACAAGTCGGGAACTGCGATATCTAATGTGAAAGCGCATGAAACCGTCTAATGTTGTAGAGAGCATTGTAAAGTAGCGACAAAAACGTTTTCTAACGATAGAAGTGCGAAGGTTATGTTAGGTTGAGTTATGTTAGTTTAAGCTAGGTAGCGTCGTGAGACCCCAAAAAAGGACGTCATTATAACGAGATAGTGTTGTTTTATCGCAAGTACGAAACTGCGATAGGTGAAATGTTGTGAAAGCACACAAAACGGCATGAACAAGCGAAATACTGCGTGTTGTACCGTTACAAGTGCGAAACTGCTATGTTGTGATGTTTTCGTTTAAGCGCATGCAAGCATTGTGAAACCTTAAAGAACGATGTCATTCAGCGAGATACAGCGTTCTGTACTGTAATAAGTTGGTGAAAAACTGTGAGGTCATGCAAATATCGTAATTGTGAACGAAACAGTGTAATTGAGCGTTTTGAGATACAAGTGCGAATGTTTGGTTAGGTTAAGATATGAACCGTCGTAAAACCGCATTAAACATTGTCACTTAGTGAGATGCAGTGTTTTTCACCATTACAAGTCGGGAACTGCGATATCTAATGTGAAAGCGCTTGCAACCGTCCTTAGGTTAGGTTAGGTTAGGGTAGGTTGGTTTGGGTTGGATTAGGTTAGGTTGGGTTGGGTTGGTTTGGGTTGGGTTATGTTGGGTTAGGTTAGGTTAGGTTAGGTTACGTTAGGTAAGGTTAGGTTACGTTAGGTTAGGTTAGGTAAGGTTAGGTTAGGTTAGGTTTGGTTAGGTTAGGTTGGGTTGGGTTGGGTTAGGTTATGTTAGGTTAGGTTAGGTTGGGCTAGGTTAGGTTGGGTTAGGTTAGGTTAGGTTGGGTTGGGTTAGGTTAGGTTAGGTTAGGTTAGGTTGGGTTGGGTTGTGTTAGGTTAGGTTAGGTTAGGTTAGTTTAGGTTAGGTTGGTTTGGGTTGGGTTATGTTAGGTTAGGTTGGGTTGGCTTGGGTTGGGTTGGGTTAGGTTAGGTTAGGTTAGGTTAAGTTTGGTTAGGTTAAGTCAGGTTAAGTTAGGTTAAGTTAGGTTAGGTAAGGTTAGGTTAGGTTAGGTTAAGATATGAACCGTCGTAAAACCGCAATAAACAATGTCACTTAGTGAGATGCAGTGTTTTTCACCATTACAAGTCGGGAACTGCGATATCTTATGTTAAATCGCATTAAAACGTCGTAATGTTGTAGAAAGCATTGTAAAGTAGCGAGTAAAACGTTTTCTAACGATAGAAGTGCGAAGGTTATGTTAGGTTGAGTTAGTTTAAGCTACGTAGCGTCGTGAAACCACCAAAAAGGACGTCATCTACCGAGCTAGTGTTGTATTATTGCATGTACGAAACTGCAATAGGTGAAATGTTGTGAAAGCACTTAAAACGGCACGAACAAGCCAGATACTGCGTGTTGTACCGTTACAAGTGCGAAACTGCTATATTGTGATATTCTCGTTAAAGCGCATGCAAGCAATTTGAAACCTTAAAGAATGATGTCATTTAGCGAGATACAGCGTTCTGTACTGTAATAAGTTGGTGAAAAACTGTGAGGTTATGCAAATATCGTATTTGTGAACGAAACAGTGTAATAGAGCGTTTTTATTATACAAGTGCGATGTTAGGTTATGTCAAGATATGAACCGTCGTAAAACCGCATTAAACAATGTCACTTAGTGAGATGCAGTGTTTTTCAATATTACAAGTCGGGAACTGCGATATCTAATGTGAAAGCGCTTGCAACCGTCGTTAGGTTAGGTTAGGTTAGGTTAGGTTAGGTTAGGTTGGTTTGGGTTGGATTAGGTTAGGTTGGGTTGGGTTGGGTTGGGTTGGGTAGGGTTAGGTTGGGTTGGGTTAGGTTACGTTACGTTACGTTAGGTTAGGTTAGGTTAGGTTACGTTAGGTTGGGTTAGGTTAGGTTACGTTAGGTTAGATTAGGTTAGGTTAGGTAAGGTTAGGTTAGGTTAGGTTAGGTTAGGTTTGGTTAGGATAGGTTAGGTTAGGTTGGGTTGGGTTGGGTTGGGTTGGGTTGGGTTAGGTTAGGTTATGTTAGGTTAGGTTAGGTTGAGTTAGGTTAGGTTGGGTTAGGTTAGGTTAGGTTGGGTTGGGATAGGTTAGGTTAGGTTAGGTTGGGTTGGGTTGTGTTAGGTTAGGTTAGGTTAGGTTAGTTTAGGTTAGGTTGGGTTGGGTTGGGTTGGTTAGGTTAGGTCAGGTTAGGTTAGGTTAGGTTGGGTTGGGTTGGGTGTGGTTGGGTTAGGTTAGGTTAGGTTAGGTTGGGTTGGGTTGGGTTGGGTTGTGTTGGGTTAGGTTAGGTTAATTTAGGTTATGTTAAGTTAGGTTAGGTTAAGTTAGGTTAAGTTAGATTAGGTAAGGTTAGGTTAGGTTAGGTGAGGTTAGGTTAGGTTAGGTTAAGATATGGACCATCGTAAAACCGCAATAAACAATGTCACTTAGTGAGATGCAGTGTTTTTCACCATTACAAGTCGGGAACTGCGATATCTTATGTTAAATCGCATGAAACCGTCGTAATGTTGTAGAAAGCATTGTAAAGTAGCGAGTAAAACGTTTTCTAATGATAGAAGTGCGAAGGTTATGTTAGGTTGAGTTATGTTAGTTTAAGCTAGGTAGCGTCGTGAAACCACCAAAAACGACGTCATTATAACGAGATAGTGTTGTTTTATCGCAAGTACCAAACTGCGATAGGTGAAATGTTGTGAAAGCACACAAAACGGCATGAACAAGCAAAATACTGCGTGTTGTACCGTTACAAGTGCGAAAGTGCTATGTTGTGATATTCTCGTTTAAGCGCATGCAAGCATTGTGAAACCTTAAAGAACGATGTTATTTAGCGAGATACAGCGTTCTGTACTGTAATAAGTTGGTGAAAAACTGTGAGGTTATGCAAATATCGTATTTGTGCACGAAACAGTGTATTAGAGCGTTTTTATTATACAAGTGCGATGTTAGGTTATGTTAAGATATGAACCGTCGTAAAACCGCATTAAACAATGTCACTTAGTGAGATGCAGTGTTTTTCACCATTACAAGTCGGGAACTGCGATATCTAATGTGATAGCGCTTGCAACCGTCGTTAGGTTAGGTTACGTTAGGTTAGGTTGGTTTGGGTTGGATTAGGTTAGGTTGGGTTGGGTTAGGTTAGGTTAGGTTAGGTTACATTACGTTAGGTTAGGTTAGGTCAGGTTACGTTAGGTTGGGTTAGGTTAGGTTACGTTAGGTTAGGTTAGGTTAGGTTAGGTAAGGTTAGGTTAGGTTAGGTTAGGTTTGGTTAGGTTAGGTTAGGTTGGGTTGGGTTGGGTTGGGTTAGGTTAGGTTATGTTAGGTTAGGTTAGGTTTTGTTAGGTTAGGTTGGGTTAAGTTAGGTTAGGTTGGGTTGGCTTAGGTTAGGTTAGGTTAGGTTAGGTTGGGTTGGGTTGGGTTGGGTTGGGTTAGGTTAGCTTATGTTAGGTTAGGTTAGGTTGGGTTAGGTTAGGTTGGGTTAAGTTAGGTTAGGTTGGGTTGGGTTAGGTTAGGTTAGGTTGGGTTGGGTTGGGTGTGGTTGGGTTAGGTTAGGTTAGGTTAGGTTAGGTTGGGTTGGGTTGGGTTAGGTTAGGTTAGGTTAGGTTAGGTTAAGTTAGGTTAGGTTAGGTTAGGTTAAATTAGGTTAGGTAAGGTTAGGTTAGGTTAGGTTAGGTTGATATGAACCGTCGTAAAACCGCAATAAACAATGTCACTTAGTGAGATGCAGTGTTTTTCACCATTACAAGTCGGGAACTGCGATATCTAATGTGAAAGCGCTTGATACCGTCGTAATGTTGTAGAAAGCAATGTAAAGTACCGAGTAAAACGTTTTCTAATGATAGAAGTGCGAAGGTTATGTTAGGTTGAGTTATGTTAGTTTAAGCTAGGTAGCGTCGTGAAACCACCAAAAACGACGTCATTATAACGAGATAGTGTTGTTTTATCGCAAGTACGAAACTGCGATAGGTGAAATGTTGTGAAAGCACACAAAACGGCATGAACAAGCGAAATACTGCGTGTTGTACCGTTACAAGTGCGAAACTGCTATGTTGTGATATTCTCGTTTAAGCGCATGCAAGCATTGTGAAACCTTAAAGAACGATGTCATTTAGCGAGATACAGCGTTCTGTACTGTAATAAGTTGGTGAAAAACTGTGAGGTCATGCAAATATCGTAATTGTAAACGAAACAGTGTAATTGAGCGTTTTGAGATACAAGTGCGAATGTTTGGTTAGGTTAAGATATGAACCGTCGTAAAACCGCATTAAACAATGTCACTTAGTGAGATGCAGTGTTTTTCACCATTACAAGTCGGGAACTGCGATATCTAATGTGAAAGCGCTTGCAACCGTCGTTAGGTTAGGTTAGGTTAGGTTAGGTTGGTTTGGGTTGGATTAGGTTAGGTTGGGTTGGGTTGGGTTGGGTTGGGTTATGTTGGGTTAGGTTAGGTTAGGTTAGGTTACGTTAGGTTAGGTTAGGTTACGTTAGGTTAGGTTAGGTTAGGTAAGGTTAGGTTGGGTTGGGTTGGGTTAGGTTATGTTAGGTTAGGTTAGGTAGGGTTAGGTTAGGTTGGGTTAGGTTAGGTTAGGTTGGGTTGGGTTAGGTTAGGTTAGGTTAGGTTAGGTTGGGTTGGGTTGTGTTAGGTTAGGTTAGGTTAGGTTAGTTTAGGTTAGGTTGGTTTGGGTTGGGTTAGGTTAGGTTAGGTTGGGTTGGGTTGGGTTGGGTTGGGTTAGGTTAGGTTAGGTTAGGTTAGGTTAGGTTAGGTTAGGTTAAGTTAGGTTAGGTTAAGTCAGGTTAAGTTAGGTTAAGTTAGGTTAGGTAAGGTTAGGTTAGGTTAGGTTAGGTTGGTTTGGGTTGGATTAGGTTAGGTTGGGTTGGGTTGGGTTGGGTGCGGTTATGTTGGGTTAGGTTAGGTTAGGTTAGGTTACGTTAGGTTAGGTTAGGTTAGGTAAGGTTAGGTTAGGTTAGGTTTGGTTAGGTTAGGTTGGGTTGGGTTGGGTTAGGTTATGTTAGGTTAGGTTAGGTTGGGTTAGGTTAGGTTGGGTTAGGTTAGGTTAGGTTGGGTTGGGTTAGGTTAGGTTAGGTTAGGTTAGGTTGGGTTGGGTTGTGTTAGGTTAGGTTAGGTTAGGTTAGTTTAGGTTAGGTTGGTTTGGGTTGGGTTAGGTTAGGTTAGGTTGGGTTGGGTTGGGTTGGGTTAGGTTAGGTTAGGTTAGGTTAGGTTAGGTTAAGTTAGGTTAGGTTAAGTCAGGTTAAGTTAGGTTAAGTTAGGTTAGGTAAGGTTAGGTTAGGTTAGGTTAGGTTAAGATATGAACCGTCGTAAAACCGCAATAAAAAATGTCACTTAGTGAGATGCAGTGTTTTTCACCATTACAAGTCGGGAACTGCGATATCTTATGTTAAATCGCATGAAACCGTCGTAATGTTGTAGAAAGCATTGTAAAGTAGCGAGTAAAACGTTTTCTAATAATAGAAGTGCGAAGGTTATGTTAGGTTGAGTTATGTTAGTTTAAGCTAGGTAGCGTCGTGAAACCACCAAAAACGACGTCATTATAACGAGATAGTGTTGTTTAATCGCAAGTACGAAACTGCGATAGGTGAAATGTTGTGAAAGCACACAAAACGGCATGAACAAGCGAATTACTGCGTGTTGTACCGTTACAAGTGCGAAACTGCTATGTTTTGATATTCTCGTTTAAGCGCATGCAAGCATTGTGAAACCTTAAAGAACGATGTCATTTAGCGAGATACAGCGTTCTGTACTGTAATAAGTTGGTGAAAAACTGTGAGGTCATGCAAATATCGTAATTGTGAACGAAACAGTGTAATTGAGCGTTTTGAGATACAAGTGCGAATGTTTGGTTAGGTTAAGATATGAACCGTCGTAAAACCGCATTAAACAATGTCACTTAGTGAGATGCAGTGTTTTTCACCATTACAAGTCGGGAACTGCGATATCTAATGTGAAAGCGCTTGCAACCGTCGTTAGGTTAGGTTAGGTTAGATTAGGTTGGTTTGGGTTGGATTAGGTTAGGTTGGCTTGGGTTGGGTGGGGTTATGTTGGGTTAGGTTAGGTTAGGTTAGGTTACGTTAGGTTAGGTTAGGTTAGGTTACGTTAGGTAAGGTTAGGTTACGTTAGGTTAGGTTAGGTTAGGTAAGGTTAGGTTAGGTTAGGTTTGGTTAGGTTAGGTTGGGTTGGGTTGGGTTAGGTTATGTTAGGTTAGGTTAGGTTGGGTTAGGTTAGGTTGGGTTAGGTTAGGTTAGGTTGGGTTGGGTTAGGTTAGGTTAGGTTAGGTTAGGTTGGGTTGGGTTGTGTTAGGTTAGGTTAGGTTAGGTTAGTTTTGGTTAGGTTAGTTTGGGTTGGGTTAGGTTAGGTTAGGTTGGGTTGGGTTGGGTTGGGTTGGGTTAGGTTAGGTTAGGTTAGGTTAGGTTAAGTTAGGTTAGGTTTAGTTAGGTTAAGTTAGGTTAAGTTAGGTTAGGTAAGGTTAGGTTAGGTTAGGTTAGGTTAGGTTAACATATGAACCGTCGTAAAACCGCAATAAACAATGTCACTTAGTGAGATGCAGTGTTTTTCACCATTACAAGTCGGGAACTGCGATATCTAATTTGAAAGCGCTTGCAACCGTCGTTAGGTTAGGTTAGGTTCGGTTAGGTTGGTTTGGGTTGGATTAGGTTAGGTTGGGTTGGGTTGGGTTGGGTTAGGTTGGGTTAGGTTAGGTTATGTTAGGTTACGTTAGGTTAGGTTAGGTTAGGTTACGTTAGGTAAGGTTAGGTTAGTTTTGGTTAGGATGGTTGGGTTGGGTTGGGTTGGGTTAGGTTATGTTAGGTTAGGTTAGGTTGGGTTAGGTTAGGTTCGGTTAGGTTAGGTTAGGTTGGGTTATGTTAGGTTACGTTAGGTTAGGTTGGGTTGAGTTGTGTTAGGTTAGGTTAGGTTAGGTTAGTTTAGGTTAGGTTGGTTTGGGTTGGGTTAGGTTAGGTTAGGTTGGGTTGGGTTGGGTTGGGTTAGGTTAGGTTAAGTTAGGTTAGGTTAAGTTAGGTTAAGTTAGGTTAAGTTAGGTTAGGTTAGGTTAGGTTAGGTTAAGATATGAACCGTCGTAAAACCACAATAAACAATGTCACTTAGTGAGATGCAGTGTTTTTCACCATTACAAGTCGGGAACTGCGATATCTTATGTTAAATCGCATGAAACCGTCGTAATGTTGTAGAAAGCATTGTAAAGTAGCGAGTAAAACGTTTTCTAACGATAGAAGTGCGAAGGTTATGTTAGGTTGAGTTAGTTTAAGCTAGGTAGCGTCGTGAAACCACCAAAAACGACGTCATCTTATGAGATAGTGGTGTTTTATTGCGACTACGAAACTGCGATAGGTCAAATATTGTGAAAGGACACAAAACGGCATGCACTAGCCAGGCACTGCGTGTTGTACCGTTACAAGTGCGAAACTGCTATATTGTGATATTCTCGTTAAAGCGCATGCAAGCATCGTGAAACATTAAAGAACGATGTCATTTAGTGAGATACAGCGTTCTGTACTGCAATAAGTTGCTGAAAAACTGTGAGGTTATGCAAATATCGTATTGTGAACGAAACAGTGTAATAGAGCGTTTTTAGATACAAGTGCGAATGTTAGGTTAGGTTAAGATATGAACCGTCGTAAAACCGCATTAAACAATGTCACTTATTGAGATGCAGTGTTTTTCACCATTACAAGTCGGGAACTGCGATATCTAATGTGAAAGCGCATGAAACCGTCTAATGTTGTAGAGAGCATTGTAAAGTAGCGACAAAAACGTTTTCTAACGATAGAAGTGCGAAGGTTATGTTAGGTTGAGTTATGTTAGTTTAAGCTAGGTAGCGTCGTGAGACCCCAAAAAAGGACGTCATTATAACGAGATAGTGTTGTTTTATCGCAAGTACGAAACTGCGATAGGTTAAATGTTGTGAAAGCACACAAAACGGCATGAACAAGCGAAATACTGCGTGTTGTACCGTTACAAGTGCGAAACTGCTATGTTGTGATATTCTCGTTTAAGCGCATGCAAGCATTGTGAAACCTTAAAGAACGATGTCATTCAGCGAGATATAGCGTTCTGTACTGTAATAAGTTGGTGAAAAACTGTGAGGTCATGCAAATATCGTAATTGTGAACGAAACAGTGTAATTGAGCGTTTTGAGATACAAGTGCGAATGTTTGGTTAGGTTAAGATATGAACCGTCGTAAAACCGCATTAAACATTGTCACTTAGTGAGATGCAGTGTTTTTCACCATTACAAGTCGGGAACTGCGATATCTAATGTGAAAGCGCTTGCAACCGTCCTTAGGTTAGGTTAGGTTAGGGTAGGTTGGTTTGGGTTGGATTAGGTTAGGTTGGGTTGGGTTGGGTTGGGTTGGGTTATGTTGGGTTAGGTTAGGTTAGGTTAGGTTAGGTTACGTTAGGTAAGGTTAGGTTACGTTAGGTTAGGTTAGGTTAGGTTAGGTAAGGTTAGGTTAGGTTAGGTTTGGTTAGGTTAGGTTGGGTTGGGTTGGGTTAGGTTATGTTAGGTTAGGTTAGGTTGGGTTAGGTTAGGTTGGGTTAGGTTAGGTTAGGTTGGGTTGGGTTAGGTTAGGTTAGGTTAGGTTAGGTTGGGTTGGGTTGTGTTAGGTTAGGTTAGGTTAGGTTAGTTTAGGTTAGGTTGGTTTGGGTTGGGTTAGGTTAGGTTAGGTTGGGTTGGCTTGGGTTGGGTTGGGTTAGGTTAGGTTAGGTTAGGTTAAGTTAGGTTAGGTTAAGTCAGGTTAAGTTAGGTTAAGTTAGGTTAGGTAAGGTTAGGTTAGGTTAGGTTAGGTTAGGTTAAGATATGAACCGTCGTAAAACCACAATAAACAATGTCACTTAGTGAGATGCAGTGTCTTTCACCATTACAAGTCGGGAACTGCGATATCTTATGTTAAATCGCATGAAACCGTCGTAATGTTGTAGAAAGCATTGTAAAGTAGCGAGTAAAACGTTTTCTAACGATAGAAGTGCGAAGGTTATGTTAGGTTGAGTTAGTTTAAGCTAGGTAGCGTCGTGAAACCACCAAAAACGACGTCATCTTATGAGATAGTGGTGTTTTATTGCGACTACGAAACTGCGATAGGTCAAATATTGTGAAAGGACACAAAACGGCATGCACTAGCCAGGCACTGCGTGTTGTACCGTTACAAGTGCGAAACTGCTATATTGTGATATTCTCGTTAAAGCGCATGCAAGCATCGTGAAACATTAAAGAACGATGTCATTTAGTGAGATACAGCGTTCTGTACTGCAATAAGTTGCTGAAAAACTGTGAGGTTATGCAAATATCGTATTGTGAACGAAACAGTGTAATAGAGCGTTTTTAGATACAAGTGCGAATGTTAGGTTAGGTTAAGATATGAACCGTCGTAAAACCGCATTAAACAATGTCACTTATTGAGATGCAGTGTTTTCACCATTACAAGTCGGGAACTGCGATATCTAATGTGAAAGCGCATGAAACCGTCTAATGTTGTAGAGAGCATTGTAAAGTAGCGACAAAAACGTTTTCTAACGATAGAAGTGCGAAGGTTATCTTAGGTTGAGTTATGTTAGTTTAAGCTAGGTAGCGTCGTGAGACCCCAAAAAAGGACGTCATTATAACGAGATAGTGTTGTTTTATCGCAAGTACGAAACTGCGATAGGTGAAATGTTGTGAAAGCACACAAAACGGCATGAACAAGCGAAATACTGCGTGTTGTACCGTTACAAGTGCGAAACTGCTATGTTGTGATATTCTCGTTTAAGCGCATGCAAGCATTGTGAAACCTTAAAGAACGATGTCATTCAGCGAGATACAGCGTTCTGTACTGTAATAAGTTGGTGAAAAACTGTGAGGTCATGCAAATATCGCAATTGTGAACGAAACAGTGTAATTGAGCGTTTTGAGATACAAGTGCGAATGTTTGGTTAGGTTAAGATATGAACCGTCGTAAAACCGCATTAAACATTGTCACTTAGTGAGATGCAGTGTTTTTCACCATTACAAGTCGGGAACTGCGATATCTAATGTGAAAGCGCTTGCAACCGTCCTTAGGTTAGGTTAGGTTAGGTTAGGTTAGGTTGGTTTGGGTTGGATTAGGTTAGGTTGGGTTGGGTTGGGTTGGGTTAGGTTGGGTTAGGTTAGGTTAGGTTAGGTTACGTTAGGTTAGGTTAGGTTTGGTTAGGTTAGGTTGGGTTGGGTTGGGTTAGGTTATGTTAGGTTAGGTTGGGTTAGGTTAGGTTGGGTTAGGTTAGGTTAGGTTGGGTTGGGTTAGGTTAGGTTAGGTTAGGTTGGGTTGGGTTGTGTTAGGTTAGGTTAGGTTAGGTTAGTTTAGGTTAGGTTGGGTTGGGTTGGGTTAGGTTAGGTTAGGTCAGGTTAGGTTAGGTTAGGTTGGGTTGGGTTGGGTGTGGTTGGGTTAGGTCAGGTTAGGTTAGGTTAGGTTAAGTTAGGTTAAGTTAGGTTAGGTAAGGTTAGGTTAGGTTAGGTTAGGTTAAGATATGAACCGTCGTAAAACCGCAATAAACAATGTCACTTAGTGAGATGCAGTGTTTTTCACCATTAGAAGTCGGGAACTGCGATATCTAATGTGAAAGCGCTTGATACCGTCGTTAGGTTAGGTTAGGTTAGGTTAGGTTGGTTTGGGTTGGATTAGGTTAGGTTGGGTTGGGTTGGGTTGGGTTAGGTTGGGTTAGGTTAGGTTAGCTTAGGTTACGTTAGGTTAGGTTAGGTTAGGTTACGTTAGGTTACGTTACGTTAGGTTAGGTTAGGTTAGGTTACGTTAGGTTAGGTTAGGTTAGGTTATTTTGGTTAGGATGGTTGGGTTGGGTTGGGTTGGGTTAGGTTATGTTAGGTTAGGTTAGGTTGGGTTAGGTTAGGTTGGGTTAGGTTAAGTTAGGTTGGGTTGGGTTAGGTTAGGTTAGGTTAGGTTAGGTTGGGTTGAGTTGTGTTACTTTAGGTTAGGTTAGGTTAGTTTAGGTTAGGTTGGTTTGGGTTGGGTTAGGTTAGGTTAGGTTGGGTTGGGTTGGGTTAGGTTAGGTTAGGTTAAGTTAGGTTAGGTTAAGTTAGGTTAAGTTAGGTTAGGTAAGGTTAGGTTTGGTTAGGTTAGGTTAGGTTAAGTTATGAACCGTCGTAAAACCGCAATAAACAATGTCACTTAGTGAGATGCAGTGTTTTTCACCACTACAAGTCGGGAACTGCGATATCTTATGTTAAATCGCATGAAACCGTCGTAATGTTGTAGGAAGCATTGTAAAGTAGCGAGTAAAACGTCTTCTAACGATAGGAGTGCGAAGGTTATGTTAGGTTGAGTTAGTTTAAGCTAGGTAGCGTCGTGAAACCACCAAAAACGACGTCATCTTATGAGACAGTGGTGTTTTATTGCGACTACGAAACTGCGATAGGTCAAATATTGTGAAAGGACACAAAACGGCATGCACTAGCCAGGCACTGCGTGTTGTACCGTTACAAATGCGAAACTGCTATATTGTGATATTCTCGTTAAAGCGCATGCAAGCATCGTGAAACGTTAAAGAACGATGTCATTTAGTGAGATACAGCGTTCTGTACTGCAATAAGTTGCTGAAAAACTGTGAGGTTATGCAAATATCGTAATTGTGAACGAAACAGTGTAATAGAGCGTTTTTAGATACAAGTGCGAATGTTAGGTTAGGTTAAGATATGAACCGTCGTAAAACCGCATTAAACAATGTCACTTATTGAGATGCAGTGTTTTTCACCATTACAAGTCGGGAACTGCGATATCTAATGTGAAAGCGCTTGCAACCGTCGAATTGTTGTAGAAAGCATTGTAAAGTAGCGAGTAAAACGTTTTCTAACGATAGAAGTGCGAAGGTTATGTTAGGTTGAGTTAGTTTAAGCTAGGTAGCGTCGTGAAACCACCAAAAACGACGTCATCTACCGAGATAGTGTTGTATTATTGCATGTACGAAACTGCAATAGGTCAAATATTGTGAAAGGACACAAAACGGCATGCACTAGCCAGGTACTGCGTGTTGTACCGTTACAATTGCGAAACTGCTATATTGTGATATTCTCGTTAAAGCGCATGCAAGCATCGTGAAACCTTGAAGAACGATGTGATTTAGCGAGATACAGCGTTCTGTACTGCAATAAGTTGGTGAAAAACTGTGAGGTTATGCAAATATCGTATTTGTGCACGAAACAGTGTATTAGAGCGTTTTTAATATACAAGTGCGATGTTAGGTTACGTGAAGATATTAACCGTCGTAAAACCGCATTAAACAATGTCACTTAGTGAGATGCAGTGTTTTTCACCATTACAAGTCGGGAACTGCGATATCTAATGTGAAAGCGCTTGCAACCGTCGTTAGGTTAGGTTACGTTAGGTTATGTTGGTTTGGGTTGGATTAGGTTAGGTTAGGTTAGGTTACGTTACGTTAGGTTAGGTTAGGTTACGTTAGGTTAGGTTAGGTTAGGTTACGTTAGGGTAGGTTAGGTTAGGTTAGGTTAGGTTAGGTTAGGTTTGGTTAGGTTAGGTTAGGTTAGGTTGGGTTGGGTTGGGTTGGGTTGGGTTAGGTTAGGCTATGATAGGTTAGGTTAGGTTGGGTTAGGTTAGGTTGGGTTAAGTTAGGTTAGGTTGGGTTGGGTTAGGTTAGGTTAGGTTGGGTTGGGTTGGGTTGGGTTGGGTTAGGTTGGGTTATGTTAGGTTAGGTTAGGTTGGGTTAGGTTAGGTTGGGTTGGGTTGAGTTAGGTTAGGTTGGGTTGGGTTAGGTTAGGTTAGGTTAGGTTGGGTTGGGTTGTGTTAGGTTAGGTTACGTTAGGTTAGGTTAGTTTAGGTTAGGTTGGGTTGGGTTGGGTTAGGTTAGGTTAGGTTAGGTCAGGTTAGGTTAGGTTAGGTTGGGTTGGGTTGGGTGTGGTTGGGTTAGGTTAGGTTAGGTTAGGTTAGGTTAGGTTGGGTTGGGTTGGGTTGGGTTAGGTTAGGTTAGGTTAAGTTAGGTTAGGTTAGGTTAGGTTAAGTTAGGTTAGGTAAAGTTAGGTTAGGTTAGGTTAGGTTAAGATATGAACCGTCGTAAAACCGCAATAAACAATGCCACTTAGTGAGATGCAGTGTTTTTCACCATTACAAGTCGGGAACTGCGATATCTAATGTGAAAGCGCTTGATACCGTCGTAATGTTGTAGAAAGCAATGTAAAGTACCGAGTAAAACGTTTTCTAATGATAGAAGTGCGAAGGTTATGTTAGGTTGAGTTATGTTAGTTTAAGCTAGGTAGCGTCGTGAAACCACCAAAAACGACGTCATCTAACGAGATGGTGTTGTTTTATTGCAAGTACGAAACTGCGATAGGTGAAATGTTGTGAAAGCACACAAAACGGCATGAACAAGCCAAATACTGCGTGTTGTACCGTTTCAAGTGCGAAACTGCTATGTTGTGATATTCTCGTTAAAGCGCATGCCAGCAATCTGAAACCTTAAAGAATGATGTCATTTAGCGAGATACAGCGTTCTGTACTGTAATAAAATGGTGAGAAACTGTGAGGTCATGCAAATATCGTAATTGTGAACGAAACAGGGTAATTGAGCGTTTTAGATACAAGTGCGAATGTTAGGTTAGGTTAAGATATGAACCGTCGTAAAACCGCATTAAACAATGTCACTTATTGACATGCTGTGTTTTTCACCATTACAAGTCGGGAACTGCGATATCATGTTAAATCGCATGAACCGTCGTAATGTTGTAGCAAGCATTGTAAAGTAGCGAGTAAAACGTTTTCTAACGATAGAAGTGCGAAGGTTATGTTAGGTTGAGTTAGTTTAGGCTAGGTAGCGTCGTGAAACCACCAAAACGACGTCATCTAACGAGATAGTGTTGTTTTATTGTGACTACGAAACTGCGATAGGTGAAATATTGTGAAAGGACACAAAACGGCATGAACTAGCCAGTTACTGCGTGTTGTACCGTTACAAGTGCGAAACTGCTATATTGTGATTTTCTCGTTAAAGCGCATTCAAGCATCGTGAAACCTTGAAGAACGATGTCATTTAGCGAGATACAGCATTCTGTACTGCAATAAGTTGGTGAAACACTGTGAGGTTATGCAAATATCGTAATTGTGAACGAAACAGTGTAATAGAGCGTTTTTAGATAGAAGTGCGATGTTAGGTTAGGTTAAGATATGTACCGTCGTAAAACCGCATTAAACAATGTCACTTAGTGAGAGCAGTGTTTTTCACCATTACAAGTCGGGAACTGCGATATCTAATGTGAAAGCGCTTGCAACCGTCGTTAGGTTAGGTTAGGTTGGGTTAGGTTGGTTAGGTTGGGTTGGGTTGGGTTAGGTTAGGTTGGGTTTGGTTAGGTTAGGTTAGGTTAGGTTAGGCTGGGTTAGGTTGGGTTGGGTTGGGTTAGGTTAGGTTGGGTTGGGTTGGGTTGGGTTAGGTTGGGTTAGGTTAGGTTAGGTTAGGTTTGGTTAGGTTAGGTTAGGTTAGATTGGGTTGGGTTGGGTTGGGTTGGGTTGGTTTAGGTTAGGTTAGGTTAGGTTAGGTTAAGTTTGGTTAGGTTAGGTTAGATTAGGTTATGTAAGGTTGGGTTAGGTTAGGTTAGGTTAGGTTAAGATATGAACCGTCGTAAAACCGCATTAAACAATGTCACTTAGTGAGATGCAGTGTTTTTCACCATTACAAGTCGGGAACTGAGATATCTAATGTGAAAGCGCTTGATACCGTCGTAATGTTGTAGAAAGCAATGTAAAGTACCGAGTAAAACGTTTTCTAACGATAGAAGTGCGAAGGTTATGTTAGGTTGAGTTATGTTAGTTTAAGCTAGGTAGCGTCGTGAAACCACCAAAAACGACGTCATCTTATGAGATAGTGGTGTTTTATTGCGACTACGAAACTGCAATAGGTCAAATATTGTGAAAGGACACAAAACGGCATGCACTAGCCAGGTACTGCGTGTTGTACCGTTACAAGTGCGAAACTGCTATATTGTGATATTCTCGTTAAAGCGCATGCAAGCATCGTGAAACCTTAAAGAACAATGTCATTTAGCGAGATACAGCGTTCTGTACTGCAATAAGTTGCTGAAAAACTGTGAGGTCATGCAATTATCGTATTTGTGAACGACACAGTGTTATAGAGCGTTTTTAATATACAAGTGCGATGTTAGGTTATGTTGAAAAATGAACCGTCGTAAAACCGCATTAAACAATGTCACTTAGTGAGATGCAGTGTTTTTCACCATTACAAGTCGGGAACTGCGATATCTAATGTGAAAGCGCTTGCAACCGTCGTTAGGTTAGGTTACGTTAGGTTAGGTTGGTTTGGGTTGGATTAGGTTAGGTTGGGTTGGGTTAGGTTAGGTTAGGTTAGGTTACATTACGTTAGCTTAGGTTAGGTCAGGTTACGTTAGGTTGGGTTAGGTTAGGTTACGTTAGGTTAGGTTAGGTTAGGTTAGGTAAGGTTAGGTTAGGTTAGGTTAGGTTTGGTTAGGTTAGGTTAGGTTGGGTTGGGTTGGGTTGGGTTGGGTTGGGTTGGGTTAGGTTAGGTTATGTTAGGTTAGGTTAGGTTGGGTTAGGTTAGGTTGGGTTAAGTTAGGTTAGGTTGGGTTGGCTTAGGTTAGGTTAGGTTAGGTTGGGTTGGGTTGGGTTGGGTTGGGTTAGGTTAGGTTATGTTAGGTTAGGTTAGGTTGGGTTAGGTTAGGTTGGGTTAAGTTAGGTTAGGTTGGGTTGGGTTAGGTTAGGTTAGGTTAGGTTGGGTTGGGTTGTGTTAGGTTAGGTTAGGTTAGGTTGGGTTGGGTTGGGTTAGGTTAGGTTAGGTTAGGTCAGGTTAGGTTAGGTTAGGTTGGGTTTGGTTGGGTGTGGTTGGGTTAGGTTAGGTTAGGTTAGGTTAGGTTGGGTTGGGTTGGGTTGGGTTAGGTTAGGTTAGGTTAGGTTAAGTTAGGTTAGGTTAGGTTAGGTTAAGTTAGGTTAGGTAAGGTTAGGTTAGGTTAGGTTAGGTTGATATGAACCGTCGTAAAACCGCAATAAACAATGTCACTTAGTGAGATGCAGTGTTTTTCACCATTACAAGTCGGGAACTGCGATATCTAATGTGAAAGCGCTTGATACCGTCGTAATGTTGTAGAAAGCAATGTAAAGTACCGAGTAAAACGTTTTCTAATGATAGAAGTGCGAAGGTTATGTTAGGTTGAGTTATGTTAGTTTAAGCTAGGTAGCGTCGTGAAACCACCAAAAACGACGTCATCTAACGAGATAGTGTTGTTTTATTGCAAGTACGAAACTGCGATAGGTGAAATGTTGTGAAAGCACACAAAACGGCATGAACAAGCCAGATACTGCGTGTTGTACCGTTACAAGTGCGAAACTGCTATGTTGTGATATTCTCGTTAAAGCGCATGCAAGCAATTTGAAACCTTAAAGAATGATGTCATTTAGCGAGATACAGCGTTCTGTACTGTAATAAGTTGGTGAAAAACTGTGAGGTTATGCAAATATCGTATTTGTGAACGAAACAGTGTAATAGAGCGTTTTTATTATACAAGTGCGATGTTAGGTTATGTCAAGATATGAACCGTCGTAAAACCGCATTAAACAATGTCACTTAGTGAGATGCAGTGTTTTTCAATATTACAAGTCGGGAACTGCGATATCTAATGTGAAAGCGCTTGCAACCGTCGTTAGGTTAGGTTAGGTTAGGTTAGGTTAGGTTGGTTTGGGTTGGATTAGGTTAGGTTGGGTTGGGTTGGGTTGGGTTGGGTAGGGTTAGGTTGGGTTGGGTTAGGTTACGTTACGTTACGTTAGGTTAGGTTAGGTTAGGTTACGTTAGGTTGGGTTAGGTTAGGTTACGTTAGGTTAGATTAGGTTAGGTTAGGTAAGGTTAGGTTAGGTTAGGTTAGGTTAGGTTTGGTTAGGATAGGTTAGGTTAGGTTGGGTTGGGTTGGGTTGGGTTGGGTTGGGTTAGGTTAGGTTATGTTAGGTTAGGTTAGGTTGAGTTAGGTTAGGTTGGGTTAGGTTAGGTTAGGTTGGGTTGGGATAGGTTAGGTTAGGTTAGGTTGGGTTGGGTTGTGTTAGGTTAGGTTAGGTTAGGTTAGGTTAGGTTAGTTTAGGTTAGGTTGGGTTGGGTTGGGTTGGTTAGGTTAGGTCAGGTTAGGTTAGGTTAGGTTGGGTTGGGTTGGGTGTGGTTGGGTTAGGTTAGGTTAGGTTAGGTTGGGTTGGGTTGGGTTGGGTTGTGTTGGGTTAGGTTAGGTTAATTTAGGTTATGTTAAGTTAGGTTAGGTTAAGTTAGGTTAAGTTAGATTAGGTAAGGTTAGGTTAGGTTAGGTGAGGTTAGGTTAGGTTAGGTTAAGATATGGACCATCGTAAAACCGCAATAAACAATGTCACTTAGTGAGATGCAGTGTTTTTCACCATTACAAGTCGGGAACTGCGATATCTTATGTTAAATCGCATGAAACCGTCGTAATGTTGTAGAAAGCATTGTAAAGTAGCGAGTAAAACGTTTTCTACTGATAGAAGTGCGAAGGTTATGTTAGGCTGAGTTATGTTAGTTTAAGCTAGGTAGCGTCGTGAAACCACCAAAAACGACGTCATCTAACGAGATACTGATGTTTTATTACATATACGAAACTGCAATAGGTGAAATGTGAAAGCACAGAAAACGGCATGAACAAGCCAGATACTGCGTGTTGTACCGTTACAAGTGCGAAACTGCTATATTGTGATATTCTCGTTAAAGCGCATGCAAGCATCGTGAAACCTTAAACAACGGTGTCATTTAGCGAGATACAGCGTTCTGTACTGCAATAAGTTGGTGAAAAACTGTGAGGTCATGCAAATATCGTAATTGTAAACGAAACAGTGTAATTGAGCGTTTTGAGATACAAGTGCGAATGTTAGGTTAGGTTAAGATATGAACCGTCGTAAAACCGCATTAAACAATGTCACTTAGTGAGATGCAGTGTTTTTCACCATTACAAGTCGGGAACTGCGATATCTTATGTTAAATCGCATGAAACCGTCGAATTGTTGTAGAAAGCATTGTAAAGTAGCGAGTAAAACGTTTTCTAATGATAGAAGTGCGAAGGTTATGTTAGGTTGAGTTATGTTAGTTTAAGCTAGGTAGCGTCGTGAAACCACCAAAAACGACGTCATCTAACGAGATAGTGATGTTTTATTACATATACGAAACTGCAATAGGTGAAATGTGAAAGCACACAAAACGGCATGAACAAGCCAGATACTGCGTGTTGTACCGTTACAAGTGCGAAACTGCTATATTGTGATATTCTCGTTAAAGCGCATGCAAGCATCGTGAAACCTTAAACAACGGTGTCATTTAGCGAGATACAGCGTTCTGTACTGCAATAAGTTGGTGAAAAACTGTGAGGTTATGCAAATATCGTATTTGTGAACGAAACAGTGTAATAGAGCGTTTTTAAATACAAGTGCGATGTTAGGTTATGTTAAGATATGAACCGTCGTAAAACCGCATTAAACTGTCACTTAGTGAGATGCAGTGTTTTTCACCATTACAAGTCGGTAACTGCGATATCTAATGTGAAAGCGCTTGCAACCGTCGTTAGGTTAGGTTAGGTTAGGTTAGGTTGGTTTGGGTTGGATTAGGTTAGGTTGGGTTGGGTTGGGTTGGGTTGGGTTAGGTTGGGTTAGGTTAGGTTACGTTAGGTTAGGTTAGGTTAGGTTAGGTAAGGTTAGGTTAGGTTAGGTTAGTTTTGGTTAGGATGGTTGGGTTGGGTTGGGTTGGGTTAGGTTATGTTAGGTTAGGTTGGGTTAGGTTAGGTTGGGTTAGGTTAGGTTAGGTTGGGTTGGGTTAGGTTAGGTTAGGTTGGGTTGAGTTGTGTTAGGTTAGGTTAGGTTGGGTTAGTTTAGGTTAGGTTGGTTTGGGTTGGGTTAGGTTAGGTTAGGTTGGGTTGGGTTGGGTTGGGTTAGGTTAGGTTAGGTTAGGTTAAGTTAGGTTAGGTTAAGTTAGGTTAAGTTAGGTTAGGTTAGGTTAGGTTAGGTTAGGTTAAGATATGAACCGTCGTAAAACCGCAATAAACAATGTCACTTAGTGAGATGCAGTGTTTTTCACCATTACAAGTCGGGAACTGCGATATCTTATGTTAAATCGCATGAAACCGTCGTAATGTTGTAGAAAGCATTGTAAAGTAGCGAGTAAAACGTTTTCTAATGATAGAAGTGCGAAGGTTATGTTAGGTTGAGTTATGTTAGTTTAAGCTAGGTAGCGTCGTGAAACCACCAAAAACGACGTCATTATAACGAGATAGTGTTGTTTTATCGCAAGTACGAAACTGCGATAGGTTAAATGTTGTGAAAGCACACAAAACGGCATGAACAAGCGAAATACTGCGTGTTGTACCGTTACAAGTGCGAAACTGCTATGTTGTGATATTCTCGTTTAAGCGCATGCAAGCATTGTGAAACCTTAAAGAACGATGTCATTCAGCGAGATATAGCGTTCTGTACTGTAATAAGTTGGTGAAAAACTGTGAGGTCATGCAAATATCGTAATTGTGAACGAAACAGTGTAATTGAGCGTTTTGAGATACAAGTGCGAATGTTTGGTTAGGTTAAGATATGAACCGTCGTAAAACCGCATTAAACATTGTCACTTAGTGAGATGCAGTGTTTTTCACCATTACAAGTCGGGAACTGCGATATCTAATGTGAAAGCGCTTGCAACCGTCCTTAGGTTAGGTTAGGTTAGGGTAGGTTGGTTTGGGTTGGATTAGGTTAGGTTGGGTTGGGTTGGGTTGGGTTGGGTTATGTTGGGTTAGGTTAGGTTAGGTTAGGTTAGGTTACGTTAGGTAAGGTTAGGTTACGTTAGGTTAGGTTAGGTTAGGTTAGGTAAGGTTAGGTTAGGTTAGGTTTGGTTAGGTTAGGTTGGGTTGGGTTGGGTTAGGTTATGTTAGGTTAGGTTAGGTTGGGTTAGGTTAGGTTGGGTTAGGTTAGGTTAGGTTGGGTTGGGTTAGGTTAGGTTAGGTTAGGTTAGGTTGGGTTGGGTTGTGTTAGGTTAGGTTAGGTTAGGTTAGTTTAGGTTAGGTTGGTTTGGGTTGGGTTAGGTTAGGTTAGGTTGGGTTGGCTTGGGTTGGGTTGGGTTAGGTTAGGTTAGGTTAGGTTAAGTTAGGTTAGGTTAAGTCAGGTTAAGTTAGGTTAAGTTAGGTTAGGTAAGGTTAGGTTAGGTTAGGTTAGGTTAGGTTAAGATATGAACCGTCGTAAAACCACAATAAACAATGTCACTTAGTGAGATGCAGTGTCTTTCACCATTACAAGTCGGGAACTGCGATATCTTATGTTAAATCGCATGAAACCGTCGTAATGTTGTAGAAAGCATTGTAAAGTAGCGAGTAAAACGTTTTCTAACGATAGAAGTGCGAAGGTTATGTTAGGTTGAGTTAGTTTAAGCTAGGTAGCGTCGTGAAACCACCAAAAACGACGTCATCTTATGAGATAGTGGTGTTTTATTGCGACTACGAAACTGCGATAGGTCAAATATTGTGAAAGGACACAAAACGGCATGCACTAGCCAGGCACTGCGTGTTGTACCGTTACAAGTGCGAAACTGCTATATTGTGATATTCTCGTTAAAGCGCATGCAAGCATCGTGAAACATTAAAGAACGATGTCATTTAGTGAGATACAGCGTTCTGTACTGCAATAAGTTGCTGAAAAACTGTGAGGTTATGCAAATATCGTATTGTGAACGAAACAGTGTAATAGAGCGTTTTTAGATACAAGTGCGAATGTTAGGTTAGGTTAAGATATGAACCGTCGTAAAACCGCATTAAACAATGTCACTTATTGAGATGCAGTGTTTTCACCATTACAAGTCGGGAACTGCGATATCTAATGTGAAAGCGCATGAAACCGTCTAATGTTGTAGAGAGCATTGTAAAGTAGCGACAAAAACGTTTTCTAACGATAGAAGTGCGAAGGTTATGTTAGGTTGAGTTATGTTAGTTTAAGCTAGGTAGCGTCGTGAGACCCCAAAAAAGGACGTCATTATAACGAGATAGTGTTGTTTTATCGCAAGTACGAAACTGCGATAGGTGAAATGTTGTGAAAGCACACAAAACGGCATGAACAAGCGAAATACTGCGTGTTGTACCGTTACAAGTGCGAAACTGCTATGTTGTGATATTCTCGTTTAAGCGCATGCAAGCATTGTGAAACCTTAAAGAACGATGTCATTCAGCGAGATACAGCGTTCTGTACTGTAATAAGTTGGTGAAAAACTGTGAGGTCATGCAAATATCGCAATTGTGAACGAAACAGTGTAATTGAGCGTTTTGAGATACAAGTGCGAATGTTTGGTTAGGTTAAGATATGAACCGTCGTAAAACCGCATTAAACATTGTCACTTAGTGAGATGCAGTGTTTTTCACCATTACAAGTCGGGAACTGCGATATCTAATGTGAAAGCGCTTGCAACCGTCCTTAGGTTAGGTTAGGTTAGGTTAGGTTAGGTTGGTTTGGGTTGGATTAGGTTAGGTTGGGTTGGGTTGGGTTGGGTTAGGTTGGGTTAGGTTAGGTTAGGTTAGGTTACGTTAGGTTAGGTTAGGTTTGGTTAGGTTAGGTTGGGTTGGGTTAGGTTATGTTAGGTTAGGTTGGGTTAGGTTAGGTTGGGTTAGGTTAGGTTAGGTTGGGTTGGGTTAGGTTAGGTTAGGTTAGGTTGGGTTGGGTTGTGTTAGGTTAGGTTAGGTTAGGTTAGTTTAGGTTAGGTTGGGTTGGGTTGGGTTAGGTTAGGTTAGGTCAGGTTAGGTTAGGTTAGGTTGGGTTGGGTTGGGTGTGGTTGGGTTAGGTCAGGTTAGGTTAGGTTAGGTTAAGTTAGGTTAAGTTAGGTTAGGTAAGGTTAGGTTAGGTTAGGTTAGGTTAAGATATGAACCGTCGTAAAACCGCAATAAACAATGTCACTTAGTGAGATGCAGTGTTTTTCACCATTAGAAGTCGGGAACTGCGATATCTAATGTGAAAGCGCTTGATACCGTCGTTAGGTTAGGTTAGGTTAGGTTAGGTTGGTTTGGGTTGGATTAGGTTAGGTTGGGTTGGGTTGGGTTGGGTTAGGTTGGGTTAGGTTAGGTTAGCTTAGGTTACGTTAGGTTAGGTTAGGTTAGGTTACGTTAGGTTACGTTACGTTAGGTTACGTTAGGTTAGGTTAGGTTAGGTTATTTTGGTTAGGATGGTTGGGTTGGGTTGGGTTGGGTTAGGTTATGTTAGGTTAGGTTAGGTTGGGTTAGGTTAGGTTGGGTTAGGTTAAGTTAGGTTGGGTTGGGTTAGGTTAGGTTAGGTTAGGTTAGGTTGGGTTGAGTTGTGTTACTTTAGGTTAGGTTAGGTTAGTTTAGGTTAGGTTGGTTTGGGTTGGGTTAGGTTAGGTTAGGTTGGGTTGGGTTGGGTTAGGTTAGGTTAGGTTAAGTTAGGTTAGGTTAAGTTAGGTTAAGTTAGGTTAGGTAAGGTTAGGTTTGGTTAGGTTAGGTTAGGTTAAGTTATGAACCGTCGTAAAACCGCAATAAACAATGTCACTTAGTGAGATGCAGTGTTTTTCACCACTACAAGTCGGGAACTGCGATATCTTATGTTAAATCGCATGAAACCGTCGTAATGTTGTAGGAAGCATTGTAAAGTAGCGAGTAAAACGTCTTCTAACGATAGAAGTGCGAAGGTTATGTTAGGTTGAGTTAGTTTAAGCTAGGTAGCGTCGTGAAACCACCAAAAACGACGTCATCTTATGAGACAGTGGTGTTTTATTGCGACTACGAAACTGCGATAGGTCAAATATTGTGAAAGGACACAAAACGGCATGCACTAGCCAGGCACTGCGTGTTGTACCGTTACAAATGCGAAACTGCTATATTGTGATATTCTCGTTAAAGCGCATGCAAGCATCGTGAAACGTTAAAGAACGATGTCATTTAGTGAGATACAGCGTTCTGTACTGCAATAAGTTGCTGAAAAACTGTGAGGTTATGCAAATATCGTAATTGTGAACGAAACAGTGTAATAGAGCGTTTTTAGATACAAGTGCGAATGTTAGGTTAGGTTAAGATATGAACCGTCGTAAAACCGCATTAAACAATGTCACTTATTGAGATGCAGTGTTTTTCACCATTACAAGTCGGGAACTGCGATATCTAATGTGAAAGCGCTTGCAACCGTCGAAGTGTTGTAGAAAGCATTGTAAAGTAGCGAGTAAAACGTTTTCTAACGATAGAAGTGCGAAGGTTATGTTAGGTTGAGTTAGTTTAAGCTAGGTAGCGTCGTGAAACCACCAAAAACGACGTCATCTACCGAGATAGTGTTGTATTATTGCATGTACGAAACTGCAATAGGTGAAATGTTGTGAAAGCACTTAAAACGGCACGAACAAGCCAGATACTGCGTGTTGTACCGTTACAAGTGCGAAACTGCTATATTGTGATATTCTCGTTAAAGCGCATGCAAGCATCGTGAAACCTTAAACAACGATGTCATTTAGCGAGATACAGCGTTCTGTACTGCAATAAGTTGGTGAAAAACTGTGAGGTTATGCAAATATCGTATTTGTGAACGAAACAGTGTAATAGAGCGTTTTTAGATACAAATGCGATGTTAGGCAATGTTAAGATATGAACCGTCGTAAAACCGCATTAAACAATGTCACTTAGTGAGATGCAGTGTTTTTCACCATTACAAGTCGGGAACTGCGATATCTAATGTGAAAGCGCTTGCAACCGTCGAATTGTTGTAGAAAGCATTGTAAAGTAGCGAGTAAAACGTTTTCTAACGATAGAAGTGCGAAGGTTATGTTAGGTTGAGTTAGTTTAAGCTAGGTAGCGTCGTGAAACCACCAAAAACGACGTCATCTTATGAGATAGTGGTGTTTTATTGCGACTACGAAACTGCAATAGGTCAAATATTGTGAAAGGACACAAAACGGCATGCACTAGCCAGGTACTGCGTGTTGTACCGTTACAATTGCGAAACTGCTATATTGTGATATTCTCGTTAAAGCGCATGCAAGCATCGTGAAACCTTAAACAACGGTGTCATTTAGCGAGATACAGCGTTCTGTACTGCAATAAGTTGGTGAAAAACTGTGAGGTTATGCAAATATCGTATTTGTGAACGAAACAGTGTAATAGAGCGTTTTTAAATACAAGTGCGATGTTAGGTTATGTTAAGATATGAACCGTCGTAAAACCGCATTAAACTGTCACTTAGTGAGATGCAGTGTTTTTCACCATTACAAGTCGGTAACTGCGATATCTAATGTGAAAGCGCTTGCAACCGTCGTTAGGTTAGGTTAGGTTAGGTTAGGTTGGTTTGGGTTGGATTAGGTTAGGTTGGGTTGGGTTGGGTTGGGTTGGGTTAGGTTGGGTTAGGTTAGGTTAGGTTACGTTAGGTTAGGTTAGGTTAGGTTAGGTAAGGTTAGGTTAGGTTAGGTTAGTTTTGGTTAGGATGGTTGGGTTGGGTTGGGTTGGGTTAGGTTATGTTAGGTTAGGTTGGGTTAGGTTAGGTTGGGTTAGGTTAGGTTAGGTTGGGTTGGGTTAGGTTAGGTTAGGTTGGGTTGAGTTGTGTTAGGTTAGGTTAGGTTAGGTTAGTTTAGGTTAGGTTGGTTTGGGTTGGGTTAGGTTAGGTTAGGTTGGGTTGGGTTGGGTTGGGTTAGGTTAGGTTAGGTTAGGTTAAGTTAGGTTAGGTTAAGTTAGGTTAAGTTAGGTTAGGTTAGGTTAGGTTAGGTTAGGTTAAGATATGAACCGTCGTAAAACCGCAATAAACAATGTCACTTAGTGAGATGCAGTGTTTTTCACCATTACAAGTCGGGAACTGCGATATCTTATGTTAAATCGCATGAAACCGTCGTAATGTTGTAGAAAGCATTGTAAAGTAGCGAGTAAAACGTTTTCTAATGATAGAAGTGCGAAGGTTATGTTAGGTTGAGTTATGTTAGTTTAAGCTAGGTAGCGTCGTGAAACCACCAAAAACGACGTCATTATAACGAGATAGTGTTGTTTTATCGCAAGTACCAAACTGCGATAGGTGAAATGTTGTGAAAGCACACAAAACGGCATGAACAAGCAAAATACTGCGTGTTGTACCGTTACAAGTGCGAAAGTGCTATGTTGTGATATTCTCGTTTAAGCGCATGCAAGCATTGTGAAACCTTAAAGAACGATGTTATTTAGCGAGATACAGCGTTCTGTACTGTAATAAGTTGGTGAAAAACTGTGAGGTTATGCAAATATCGTATTTGTGCACGAAACAGTGTATTAGAGCGTTTTTATTATACAAGTGCGATGTTAGGTTATGTTAAGATATGAACCGTCGTAAAACCGCATTAAACAATGTCACTTAGTGAGATGCAGTGTTTTTCACCATTACAAGTCGGGAACTGCGATATCTAATGTGATAGCGCTTGCAACCGTCGTTAGGTTAGGTTACGTTAGGTTAGGTTGGTTTGGGTTGGATTAGGTTAGGTTGGGTTGGGTTAGGTTAGGTTAGGTTAGGTTACATTACGTTAGGTTAGGTTAGGTCAGGTTACGTTAGGTTGGGTTAGGTTAGGTTACGTTAGGTTAGGTTAGGTTAGGTTAGGTAAGGTTAGGTTAGGTTAGGTTAGGTTTGGTTAGGTTAGGTTAGGTTGGGTTGGGTTGGGTTGGGTTAGGTTAGGTTATGTTAGGTTAGGTTAGGTTTTGTTAGGTTAGGTTGGGTTAAGTTAGGTTAGGTTGGGTTGGCTTAGGTTAGGTTAGGTTAGGTTAGGTTGGGTTGGGTTGGGTTGGGTTGGGTTAGGTTAGCTTATGTTAGGTTAGGTTAGGTTGGGTTAGGTTAGGTTGGGTTAAGTTAGGTTAGGTTGGGTTGGGTTAGGTTAGGTTAGGTTAGGTTGGGTTGGGTTGTGTTAGGTTAGGTTAGGTTAGGTTGGGTTGGGTTTGGTTAGGTTAGATTAGGTTAGGTCAGGTTAGGTTAGGTTAGGTTGGGTTGGGTTGGGTGTGGTTGGGTTAGGTTAGGTTAGGTTAGGTTAGGTTGGGTTGGGTTGGGTTAGGTTAGGTTAGGTTAGGTTAGGTTAAGTTAGGTTAGGTTAGGTTAGGTTAAGTTAGGTTAGGTAAGGTTAGGTTAGGTTAGGTTAGGTTGATATGAACCGTCGTAAAACCGCAATAAACAATGTCACTTAGTGAGATGCAGTGTTTTTCACCATTACAAGTCGGGAACTGCGATATCTAATGTGAAAGCGCTTGATACCGTCGTAATGTTGTAGAAAGCAATGTAAAGTACCGAGTAAAACGTTTTCTAATGATAGAAGTGCGAAGGTTATGTTAGGTTGAGTTATGTTAGTTTAAGCTAGGTAGCGTCGTGAAACCACCAAAAACGACGTCATTATAACGAGATAGTGTTGTTTTATCGCAAGTACGAAACTGCGATAGGTGAAATGTTGTGAAAGCACACAAAACGGCATGAACAAGCGAAATACTGCGTGTTGTACCGTTACAAGTGCGAAACTGCTATGTTGTGATATTCTCGTTTAAGCGCATGCAAGCATTGTGAAACCTTAAAGAACGATGTCATTTAGCGAGATACAGCGTTCTGTACTGTAATAAGTTGGTGAAAAACTGTGAGGTCATGCAAATATCGTAATTGTAAACGAAACAGTGTAATTGAGCGTTTTGAGATACAAGTGCGAATGTTTGGTTAGGTTAAGATATGAACCGTCGTAAAACCGCATCAAACAATGTCACTTAGTGAGATGCAGTGTTTTTCACCATTACAAGTCGGGAACTGCGATATCTAATGTGAAAGCGCTTGCAACCGTCGTTAGGTTAGGTTAGGTTAGGTTAGGTTGGTTTGGGTTGGATTAGGTTAGGTTGGGTTGGGTTGGGTTGGGTTGGGTTATGTTGGGTTAGGTTAGGTTAGGTTAGGTTACGTTAGGTTAGGTTAGGTTACGTTAGGTTAGGTTAGGTTAGGTAAGGTTAGGTTGGGTTGGGTTGGGTTAGGTTATGTTAGGTTAGGTTAGGTAGGGTTAGGTTAGGTTGGGTTAGGTTAGGTTAGGTTGGGTTGGGTTAGGTTAGGTTAGGTTAGGTTAGGTTGGGTTGGGTTGTGTTAGGTTAGGTTAGGTTAGGTTAGTTTAGGTTAGGTTGGTTTGGGTTGGGTTAGGTTAGGTTAGGTTGGGTTGGGTTGGGTTGGGTTAGGTTAGGTTAGGTTAGGTTAGGTTAGGTTAAGTTAGGTTAGGTTAAGTCAGGTTAAGTTAGGTTAAGTTAGGTTAGGTAAGGTTAGGTTAGGTTAGGTTAGGTTGGTTTGGGTTGGATTAGGTTAGGTTGGGTTGGGTTGGGTTGGGTGCGGTTATGTTGGGTTAGGTTAGGTTAGGTTAGGTTACGTTAGGTTAGGTTAGGTTAGGTAAGGTTAGGTTAGGTTAGGTTTGGTTAGGTTAGGTTGGGTTGGGTTGGGTTAGGTTATGTTAGGTTAGGTTAGGTTGGGTTAGGTTAGGTTGGGTTAGGTTAGGTTAGGTTGGGTTGGGTTAGGTTAGGTTAGGTTAGGTTGGGTTGGGTTGTGTTAGGTTAGGTTAGGTTAGGTTAGTTTAGGTTAGGTTGGTTTGGGTTGGGTTAGGTTAGGTTAGGTTGGGTTGGGTTGGGTTGGGTTAGGTTAGGTTAGGTTAGGTTAGGTTAGGTTAAGTTAGGTTAGGTTAAGTCAGGTTAAGTTAGGTTAAGTTAGGTTAGGTAAGGTTAGGTTAGGTTAGGTTAGGTTAAGATATGAACCGTCGTAAAACCGCAATAAAAAATGTCACTTAGTGAGATGCAGTGTTTTTCACCATTACAAGTCGGGAACTGCGATATCTTATGTTAAATCGCATGAAACCGTCGTAATGTTGTAGAAAGCATTGTAAAGTAGCGAGTAAAACGTTTTCTAATAATAGAAGTGCGAAGGTTATGTTAGGTTGAGTTATGTTAGTTTAAGCTAGGTAGCGTCGTGAAACCACCAAAAACGACGTCATTATAACGAGATAGTGTTGTTTAATCGCAAGTACGAAACTGCGATAGGTGAAATGTTGTGAAAGCACACAAAACGGCATGAACAAGCGAATTACTGCGTGTTGTACCGTTACAAGTGCGAAACTGCTATGTTTTGATATTCTCGTTTAAGCGCATGCAAGCATTGTGAAACCTTAAAGAACGATGTCATTTAGCGAGATACAGCGTTCTGTACTGTAATAAGTTGGTGAAAAACTGTGAGGTCATGCAAATATCGTAATTGTGAACGAAACAGTGTAATTGAGCGTTTTGAGATACAAGTGCGAATGTTTGGTTAGGTTAAGATATGAACCGTCGTAAAACCGCATTAAACAATGTCACTTAGTGAGATGCAGTGTTTTTCACCATTACAAGTCGGGAACTGCGATATCTAATGTGAAAGCGCTTGCAACCGTCGTTAGGTTAGGTTAGGTTAGATTAGGTTGGTTTGGGTTGGATTAGGTTAGGTTGGCTTGGGTTGGGTGGGGTTATGTTGGGTTAGGTTAGGTTAGGTTAGGTTACGTTAGGTTAGGTTAGGTTAGGTTACGTTAGGTAAGGTTAGGTTACGTTAGGTTAGGTTAGGTTAGGTAAGGTTAGGTTAGGTTAGGTTTGGTTAGGTTAGGTTGGGTTGGGTTGGGTTAGGTTATGTTAGGTTAGGTTAGGTTGGGTTAGGTTAGGTTGGGTTAGGTTAGGTTAGGTTGGGTTGGGTTAGGTTAGGTTAGGTTAGGTTAGGTTGGGTTGGGTTGTGTTAGGTTAGGTTAGGTTAGGTTAGTTTTGGTTAGGTTAGTTTGGGTTGGGTTAGGTTAGGTTAGGTTGGGTTGCGTTGGGTTGGGTTGGGTTAGGTTAGGTTAGGTTAGGTTAGGTTAAGTTAGGTTAGGTTTAGTTAGGTTAAGTTAGGTTAAGTTAGGTTAGGTAAGGTTAGGTTAGGTTAGGTTAGGTTAGGTTAGGTTAACATATGAACCGTCGTAAAACCGCAATAAACAATGTCACTTAGTGAGATGCAGTGTTTTTCACCATTACAAGTCGGGAACTGCGATATCTAATGTGAAAGCGCTTGCAACCGTCGTTAGGTTAGGTTAGGTTAGGTTAGGTTGGTTTGGGTTGGATTAGGTTAGGTTGGGTTGGGTTGGGTTGGGTTAGGTTGGGTTAGGTTAGGTTATGTTAGGTTACGTTAGGTTAGGTTAGGTTAGGTTACGTTAGGTAAGGTTAGGTTAGTTTTGGTTAGGATGGTTGGGTTGGGTTGGGTTGGGTTAGGTTATGTTAGGTTAGGTTAGGTTGGGTTAGGTTAGGTTCGGTTAGGTTAGGTTAGGTTGGGTTATGTTAGGTTACGTTAGGTTAGGTTGGGTTGAGTTGTGTTAGGTTAGGTTAGGTTAGGTTAGTTTAGGTTAGGTTGGTTTGGGTTGGGTTAGGTTAGGTTAGGTTGGGTTGGGTTGGGTTGGGTTAGGTTAGGTTAAGTTAGGTTAGGTTAAGTTAGGTTAAGTTAGGTTAAGTTAGGTTAGGTTAGGTTAGGTTAGGTTAAGATATGAACCGTCGTAAAACCACAATAAACAATGTCACTTAGTGAGATGCAGTGTTTTTCACCATTACAAGTCGGGAACTGCGATATCTTATGTTAAATCGCATGAAACCGTCGTAATGTTGTAGAAAGCATTGTAAAGTAGCGAGTAAAACGTTTTCTAACGATAGAAGTGCGAAGGTTATGTTAGGTTGAGTTAGTTTAAGCTAGGTAGCGTCGTGAAACCACCAAAAACGACGTCATCTTATGAGATAGTGGTGTTTTATTGCGACTACGAAACTGCGATAGGTCAAATATTGTGAAAGGACACAAAACGGCATGCACTAGCCAGGCACTGCGTGTTGTACCGTTACAAGTGCGAAACTGCTATATTGTGATATTCTCGTTAAAGCGCATGCAAGCATCGTGAAACATTAAAGAACGATGTCATTTAGTGAGATACAGCGTTCTGTACTGCAATAAGTTGCTGAAAAACTGTGAGGTTATGCAAATATCGTATTGTGAACGAAACAGTGTAATAGAGCGTTTTTAGATACAAGTGCGAATGTTAGGTTAGGTTAAGATATGAACCGTCGTAAAACCGCATTAAACATGGTCACTTATTGAGATGCAGTGTTTTTCACCATTACAAGTCGGGAACTGCGATATCTAATGTGAAAGCGCATGAAACCGTCTAATGTTGTAGAGAGCATTGTAAAGTAGCGACAAAAACGTTTTCTAACGATAGAAGTGCGAAGGTTATGTTAGGTTGAGTTATGTTAGTTTAAGCTAGGTAGCGTCGTGAGACCCCAAAAAAGGACGTCATTATAACGAGATAGTGTTGTTTTATCGCAAGTACGAAACTGCGATAGGTTAAATGTTGTGAAAGCACACAAAACGGCATGAACAAGCGAAATACTGCGTGTTGTACCGTTACAAGTGCGAAACTGCTATGTTGTGATATTCTCGTTTAAGCGCATGCAAGCATTGTGAAACCTTAAAGAACGATGTCATTCAGCGAGATATAGCGTTCTGTACTGTAATAAGTTGGTGAAAAACTGTGAGGTCATGCAAATATCGTAATTGTGAACGAAACAGTGTAATTGAGCGTTTTGAGATACAAGTGCGAATGTTTGGTTAGGTTAAGATATGAACCGTCGTAAAACCGCATTAAACATTGTCACTTAGTGAGATGCAGTGTTTTTCACCATTACAAGTCGGGAACTGCGATATCTAATGTGAAAGCGCTTGCAACCGTCCTTAGGTTAGGTTAGGTTAGGGTAGGTTGGTTTGGGTTGGATTAGGTTAGGTTGGGTTGGGTTGGGTTGGGTTGGGTTATGTTGGGTTAGGTTAGGTTAGGTTAGGTTAGGTTACGTTAGGTAAGGTTAGGTTACGTTAGGTTAGGTTAGGTTAGGTTAGGTAAGGTTAGGTTAGGTTAGGTTTGGTTAGGTTAGGTTGGGTTGGGTTGGGTTAGGTTATGTTAGGTTAGGTTAGGTTGGGTTTGGTTAGGTTGGGTTAGGTTAGGTTAGGTTGGGTTGGGTTAGGTTAGGTTAGGTTAGGTTAGGTTGGGTTGGGTTGTGTTAGGTTAGGTTAGGTTAGGTTAGTTTAGGTTAGGTTGGTTTGGGTTGGGTTAGGTTAGGTTAGGTTGGGTTGGCTTGGGTTGGGTTGGGTTAGGTTAGGTTAGGTTAGGTTAAGTTAGGTTAGGTTAAGTCAGGTTAAGTTAGGTTAAGTTAGGTTAGGTAAGGTTAGGTTAGGTTAGGTTAGGTTAGGTTAAGATATGAACCGTCGTAAAACCACAATAAACAATGTCACTTAGTGAGATGCAGTGTCTTTCACCATTACAAGTCGGGAACTGCGATATCTTATGTTAAATCGCATGAAACCGTCGTAATGTTGTAGAAAGCATTGTAAAGTAGCGAGTAAAACGTTTTCTAACGATAGAAGTGCGAAGGTTATGTTAGGTTGAGTTAGTTTAAGCTAGGTAGCGTCGTGAAACCACCAAAAACGACGTCATCTTATGAGATAGTGGTGTTTTATTGCGACTACGAAACTGCGATAGGTCAAATATTGTGAAAGGACACAAAACGGCATGCACTAGCCAGGCACTGCGTGTTGTACCGTTACAAGTGCGAAACTGCTATATTGTGATATTCTCGTTAAAGCGCATGCAAGCATCGTGAAACATTAAAGAACGATGTCATTTAGTGAGATACAGCGTTCTGTACTGCAATAAGTTGCTGAAAAACTGTGAGGTTATGCAAATATCGTATTGTGAACGAAACAGTGTAATAGAGCGTTTTTAGATACAAGTGCGAATGTTAGGTTAGGTTAAGATATGAACCGTCGTAAAACCGCATTAAACAATGTCACTTATTGAGATGCAGTGTTTTCACCATTACAAGTCGGGAACTGCGATATCTAATGTGAAAGCGCATGAAACCGTCTAATGTTGTAGAGAGCATTGTAAAGTAGCGACAAAAACGTTTTCTAACGATAGAAGTGCGAAGGTTATGTTAGGTTGAGTTATGTTAGTTTAAGCTAGGTAGCGTCGTGAGACCCCAAAAAAGGACGTCATTATAACGAGATAGTGTTGTTTTATCGCAAGTACGAAACTGCGATAGGTGAAATGTTGTGAAAGCACACAAAACGGCATGAACAAGCGAAATACTGCGTGTTGTACCGTTACAAGTGCGAAACTGCTATGTTGTGATATTCTCGTTTAAGCGCATGCAAGCATTGTGAAACCTTAAAGAACGATGTCATTCAGCGAGATACAGCGTTCTGTACTGTAATAAGTTGGTGAAAAACTGTGAGGTCATGCAAATATCGCAATTGTGAACGAAACAGTGTAATTGAGCGTTTTGAGATACAAGTGCGAATGTTTGGTTAGGTTAAGATATGAACCGTCGTAAAACCGCATTAAACATTGTCACTTAGTGAGATGCAGTGTTTTTCACCATTACAAGTCGGGAACTGCGATATCTAATGTGAAAGCGCTTGCAACCGTCCTTAGGTTAGGTTAGGTTAGGTTAGGTTAGGTTGGTTTGGGTTGGATTAGGTTAGGTTGGGTTGGGTTGGGTTGGGTTAGGTTGGGTTAGGTTAGGTTAGGTTAGGTTACGTTAGGTTAGGTTAGGTTTGGTTAGGTTAGGTTGGGTTGGGTTGGGTTAGGTTATGTTAGGTTAGGTTGGGTTAGGTTAGGTTGGGTTAGGTTAGGTTAGGTTGGGTTGGGTTAGGTTAGGTTAGGTTAGGTTGGGTTGGGTTGTGTTAGGTTAGGTTAGGTTAGGTTAGGTTAGTTTAGGTTAGGTTGGGTTGGGTTGGGTTAGGTTAGGTTAGGTCAGGTTAGGTTAGGTTAGGTTGGGTTGGGTTGGGTGTGGTTGGGTTAGGTCAGGTTAGGTTAGGTTAGGTTAAGTTAGGTTAAGTTAGGTTAGGTAAGGTTAGGTTAGGTTAGGTTAGGTTAAGATATGAACCGTCGTAAAACCGCAATAAACAATGTCACTTAGTGAGATGCAGTGTTTTTCACCATTAGAAGTCGGGAACTGCGATATCTAATGTGAAAGCGCTTGATACCGTCGTTAGGTTAGGTTAGGTTAGGTTAGGTTGGTTTGGGTTGGATTAGGTTAGGTTGGGTTGGGTTGGGTTGGGTTAGGTTGGGTTAGGTTAGGTTAGCTTAGGTTACGTTAGGTTAGGTTAGGTTAGGTTACGTTAGGTTACGTTACGTTAGGTTAGGTTAGGTTAGGTTACGTTAGGTTAGGTTAGGTTAGGTTATTTTGGTTAGGATGGTTGGGTTGGGTTGGGTTGGGTTAGGTTATGTTAGGTTAGGTTAGGTTGGGTTAGGTTAGGTTGGGTTAGGTTAAGTTAGGTTGGGTTGGGTTAGGTTAGGTTAGGTTAGGTTGGGTTGAGTTGTGTTACTTTAGGTTAGGTTAGGTTAGTTTAGGTTAGGTTGGTTTGGGTTGGGTTAGGTTAGGTTAGGTTGGGTTGGGTTGGGTTAGGTTAGGTTAGGTTAAGTTAGGTTAGGTTAAGTTAGGTTAAGTTAGGTTAGGTAAGGTTAGGTTTGGTTAGGTTAGGTTAGGTTAAGTTATGAACCGTCGTAAAACCGCAATAAACAATGTCACTTAGTGAGATGCAGTGTTTTTCACCACTACAAGTCGGGAACTGCGATATCTTATGTTAAATCGCATGAAACCGTCGTAATGTTGTAGGAAGCATTGTAAAGTAGCGAGTAAAACGTCTTCTAACGATAGAAGTGCGAAGGTTATGTTAGGTTGAGTTAGTTTAAGCTAGGTAGCGTCGTGAAACCACCAAAAACGACGTCATCTTATGAGACAGTGGTGTTTTATTGCGACTACGAAACTGCGATAGGTCAAATATTGTGAAAGGACACAAAACGGCATGCACTAGCCAGGCACTGCGTGTTGTACCGTTACAAATGCGAAACTGCTATATTGTGATATTCTCGTTAAAGCGCATGCAAGCATCGTGAAACGTTAAAGAACGATGTCATTTAGTGAGATACAGCGTTCTGTACTGCAATAAGTTGCTGAAAAACTGTGAGGTTATGCAAATATCGTAATTGTGAACGAAACAGTGTAATAGAGCGTTTTTAGATACAAGTGCGAATGTTAGGTTAGGTTAAGATATGAACCGTCGTAAAACCGCAATAAACAATGTCACTTATTGAGATGCAGTGTTTTTCACCATTACAAGTCGGGAACTGCGATATCTAATGTGAAAGCGCTTGCAACCGTCGAATTGTTGTAGAAAGCATTGTAAAGTAGCGAGTAAAACGTTTTCTAACGATAGAAGTGCGAAGGTTATGTTAGGTTGAGTTAGTTTAAGCTAGGTAGCGTCGTGAAACCACCAAAAACGACGTCATCTACCGAGATAGTGTTGTATTATTGCATGTACGAAACTGCAATAGGTGAAATGTTGTGAAAGCACTTAAAACGGCACGAACAAGCCAGATACTGCGTGTTGTACCGTTACAAGTGCGAAACTGCTATATTGTGATATTCTCGTTAAAGCGCATGCAAGCATCGTGAAACCTTAAACAACGATGTCATTTAGCGAGATACAGCGTTCTGTACTGCAATAAGTTGGTGAAAAACTGTGAGGTTATGCAAATATCGTATTTGTGAACGAAACAGTGTAATAGAGCGTTTTTAGATACAAATGCGATGTTAGGCAATGTTAAGATATGAACCGTCGTAAAACCGCATTAAACAATGTCACTTAGTGAGATGCAGTGTTTTTCACCATTACAAGTCGGGAACTGCGATATCTAATGTGAAAGCGCTTGCAACCGTCGAATTGTTGTAGAAAGCATTGTAAAGTAGCGAGTAAAACGTTTTCTAACGATAGAAGTGCGAAGGTTATGTTAGGTTGAGTTAGTTTAAGCTAGGTAGCGTCGTGAAACCACCAAAAACGACGTCATCTTATGAGATAGTGGTGTTTTATTGCGACTACGAAACTGCAATAGGTCAAATATTGTGAAAGGACACAAAACGGCATGCACTAGCCAGGTACTGCGTGTTGTACCGTTACAATTGCGAAACTGCTATATTGTGATATTCTCGTTAAAGCGCATGCAAGCATCGTGAAACCTTGAAGAACGATGTGATTTAGCGAGATACAGCGTTCTGTACTGCAATAAGTTGGTGAAAAACTGTGAGGTTATGCAAATATCGTATTTGTGCACGAAACAGTGTATTAGAGCGTTTTTAATATACAAGTGCGATGTTAGGTTACGTGAAGATATTAACCGTCGTAAAACCGCATTAAACAATGTCACTTAGTGAGATGCAGTGTTTTTTACCATTACAAGTCGGGAACTGCGATATCTAATGTGAAAGCGCTTGCAACCGTCGTTAGGTTAGGTTACGTTAGGTTATGTTGGTTTGGGTTGGATTAGGTTAGGTTAGGTTAGGTTACGTTACGTTAGGTTAGGTTAGGTTACGTTAGGTTAGGTTAGGTTAGGTTACGTTAGGGTAGGTTAGGTTAGGTTAGGTTAGGTTAGGTTAGGTTTGGTTAGGTTAGGTTAGGTTAGGTTGGGTTGGGTTGGGTTGGGTTGGGTTAGGTTAGGCTATGTTAGGTTAGGTTAGGTTGGGTTAGGTTAGGTTGGGTTAAGTTAGGTTAGGTTGGGTTGGGTTAGGTTAGGTTAGGTTGGGTTGGGTTGGGTTGGGTTGGGTTAGGTTGGGTTATGTTAGGTTAGGTTAGGTTGGGTTAGGTTAGGTTGGGTTGGGTTGAGTTAGGTTAGGTTGGGTTGGGTTAGGTTAGGTTAGGTTAGGTTGGGTTGGGTTGTGTTAGGTTAGGTTACGTTAGGTTAGGTTAGTTTAGGTTAGGTTGGGTTGGGTTGGGTTAGGTTAGGTTAGGTTAGGTCAGGTTAGGTTAGGTTAGGTTGGGTTGGGTTGGGTGTGGTTGGGTTAGGTTAGGTTAGGTTAGGTTAGGTTAGGTTGGGTTGGGTTGGGTTGGGTTAGGTTAGGTTAGGTTAAGTTAGGTTAGGTTAGGTTAGGTTAAGTTAGGTTAGGTAAAGTTAGGTTAGGTTAGGTTAGGTTAAGATATGAACCGTCGTAAAACCGCAATAAACAATGTCACTTAGTGAGATGCAGTGTTTTTCACCATTACAAGTCGGGAACTGCGATATCTAATGTGAAAGCGCTTGATACCGTCGTAATGTTGTAGAAAGCAATGTAAAGTACCGAGTAAAACGTTTTCTAATGATAGAAGTGCGAAGGTTATGTTAGGTTGAGTTATGTTAGTTTAAGCTAGGTAGCGTCGTGAAACCACCAAAAACGACGTCATCTAACGAGATGGTGTTGTTTTATTGCAAGTACGAAACTGCGATAGGTGAAATGTTGTGAAAGCACACAAAACGGCATGAACAAGCCAAATACTGCGTGTTGTACCGTTTCAAGTGCGAAACTGCTATGTTGTGATATTCTCGTTAAAGCGCATGCCAGCAATCTGAAACCTTAAAGAATGATGTCATTTAGCGAGATACAGCGTTCTGTACTGTAATAAAATGGTGAGAAACTGTGAGGTCATGCAAATATCGTAATTGTGAACGAAACAGGGTAATTGAGCGTTTTAGATACAAGTGCGAATGTTAGGTTAGGTTAAGATATGAACCGTCGTAAAACCGCATTAAACAATGTCACTTATTGACATGCTGTGTTTTTCACCATTACAAGTCGGGAACTGCGATATCATGTTAAATCGCATGAACCGTCATAATGTTGTAGCAAGCATTGTAAAGTAGCGAGTAAAACGTTTTCTAACGATAGAAGTGCGAAGGTTATGTTAGGTTGAGTTAGTTTAGGCTAGGTAGCGTCGTGAAACCACCAAAACGACGTCATCTAACGAGATAGTGTTGTTTTATTGTGACTACGAAACTGCGATAGGTGAAATATTGTGAAAGGACACAAAACGGCATGAACTAGCCAGTTACTGCGTGTTGTACCGTTACAAGTGCGAAACTGCTATATTGTGATTTTCTCGTTAAAGCGCATTCAAGCATCGTGAAACCTTGAAGAACGATGTCATTTAGCGAGATACAGCATTCTGTACTGCAATAAGTTGGTGAAACACTGTGAGGTTATGCAAATATCGTAATTGTGAACGAAACAGTGTAATAGAGCGTTTTTAGATAGAAGTGCGATGTTAGGTTAGGTTAAGATATGTACCGTCGTAAAACCGCATTAAACAATGTCACTTAGTGAGAGCAGTGTTTTTCACCATTACAAGTCGGGAACTGCGATATCTAATGTGAAAGCGCTTGCAACCGTCGTTAGGTTAGGTTAGGTTGGGTTAGGTTGGTTAGGTTGGGTTGGGTTGGGTTAGGTTAGGTTGGGTTTGGTTAGGTTAGGTTAGGTTAGGTTAGGTTAGGTTAGGCTGGGTTAGGTTGGGTTGGGTTGGGTTAGGTTAGGTTGGGTTGGGTTGGGTTGGGTTAGGTTGGGTTAGGTTAGGTTAGGTTAGGTTTGGTTAGGTTAGGTTAGGTTAGATTGGGTTGGGTTGGGTTGGGTTGGGTTGGTTTAGGTTAGGTTAGGTTAGGTTAGGTTAAGTTTGGTTAGGTTAGGTTAGATTAGGTTAGGTAAGGTTGGGTTAGGTTAGGTTAGGTTAGGTTAAGATATGAACCGTCGTAAAACCGCATTAAACAATGTCACTTAGTGAGATGCAGTGTTTTTCACCATTACAAGTCGGGAACTGAGATATCTAATGTGAAAGCGCTTGATACCGTCGTAATGTTGTAGAAAGCAATGTAAAGTACCGAGTAAAACGTTTTCTAACGATAGAAGTGCGAAGGTTATGTTAGGTTGAGTTATGTTAGTTTAAGCTAGGTAGCGTCGTGAAACCACCAAAAACGACGTCATCTTATGAGATAGTGGTGTTTTATTGCGACTACGAAACTGCAATAGGTCAAATATTGTGAAAGGACACAAAACGGCATGCACTAGCCAGGTACTGCGTGTTGTACCGTTACAAGTGCGAAACTGCTATATTGTGATATTCTCGTTAAAGCGCATGCAAGCATCGTGAAACCTTAAAGAACAATGTCATTTAGCGAGATACAGCGTTCTGTACTGCAATAAGTTGCTGAAAAACTGTGAGGTCATGCAATTATCGTATTTGTGAACGACACAGTGTTATAGAGCGTTTTTAATATACAAGTGCGATGTTAGGTTATGTTGAAAAATGAACCGTCGTAAAACCGCATTAAACAATGTCACTTAGTGAGATGCAGTGTTTTTCACCATTACAAGTCGGGAACTGCGATATCTAATGTGAAAGCGCTTGATACCGTCGTAATTTTGTAGAAAGCAATGTAAAGTACCGAGTAAAACGTTTTCTAACGATAGAAGTGCGAAGGTTATGTTAGGTTGAGTTATGTTAGTTTAAGCTAGGTAACGTCGTGAAACCACCAAAAACGACGTCATCTTATGAGATAGTGGTGTTTTATGGCGACTACGAAACTGCAATAGGTCAAATATTGTGAAAGGGCACAAAACGGCATGAACTAGCCAGGTACTGCGTGTTGTACCGTTACAAGTGCGAAACTGCTATATTGTGATATTCTCGTTAAAGCGCATGCAAGCATCGTGAAACCTTAAAGAACGATGTCATTTAGCGAGATACAGCGTTCTGTACTGTAATAAGTTGGTGAAAAACTGTGAGGATATGCAAATATCGTATTTGTGAACGAAACAGTGTAATAGAGCGTTTTTAGTATACAAGTGCGATGTTAGGTTATGTTAGGAACCGTCGTAAAACCGCATTAAACAATGTCACTTAGTGAGATGCAGTGTTTTTCACCATTACAAGTCGGGAACTGCGATATCTAATGTGAAAGCGCTTGCAACCGTCGTTAGGTTAGGTTAGGTTAGGTTAGGTTAGGTTACGTTACGTTAGGTTAGGTTAGGTTAGGTTAGGTTACGTTAGATCAGGGTAGGTTAGGTTACGTTAGGTTAGGTTAGGTTAGGTAAGGTTAGGTTAGGTTAGGTTAGGTTAGCTTTGGTTAGGTTAGGTTGGGTTGGGTTCGGTTGGGTTAGGTAACGGTTATGTTAGGTTAGGTTAGGTTGGGTTAGGTTAGGTTGGGTTAGGTTAGGTTGGGTTGGGTTAGGTTAGGTTAGGTTAGGTTTGGTTGGGTTGGGTTGTGTTAGGTTAGGTTAGGTTAGTTTAGGTTAGGTTGGGTTAGGTTAGGTTAGGTAAGGTTAGGTTAGGTTAGGTTGGGTTGGGTTGGGTGTGGTTGGGTTAGGTTAGGTTAGGTTAGGTTGGGTTGGGTTGGGTTGTGTTGGGTTAGGTTGAGTTAGGTTAGGTTAGGTTAAGTTAGGTTGAGTTAGGTTAAGTTAGGTTAGGTAAGGTTAGGTTAGGTTAGGTTAGGTTAAGATATGGACCGTCGTAAAACCGCAATAAACAATGTCACTTAGTGAGATGCAGTGTTTTTCACCATTAGAAGTCGGGAACTGCGATATCTATTGTGAAAGCCCTTGATACCGCCGTAATGTTGTAGAAAGCAATGTAAAGTACCGAGTAAAACGTTTTCTAACGATAGAAGTGCGAAGGTTATGTTAGGTTGAGTTATGTTAGTTTAAGCTAGGTAGCGTCGTGAAACCACCAAAAAGGACATCATCTAACGAGATAGTGTTGTTTTATTGCGAGTACGAAACTGCGATAGCTGAAATGTTGTGAAAGCACACAAAACGGCATGAACAAGCCAAATACTGCGTGTTGTACCGTTACAAATGCGAAACTGCTGTTGTGATATTCTCGTTAAAGCGCATGCAAGCATCGTGAAACCTTAAAGAACGATGTCATTTAGCGAGATACAGCGTTCTGTACTGCAATAAGTTGGTGAAAAACTGGGAGGTTATGCAAATATTGTGTTTGTGAACGAAACAGTGTAATAGAGCGTTTTTAGATACAAATGCGATGTTAGGTTATGTTAAGATATGAAGCGTCGTAAAACCGCATTAAACAATGTCACTTAGTGAGATGCAGTGTTTTTCACCATTACAAGTCGGGAACTGCGATATCTAATGTGAAAGCGCTTGCAACCGTCGTTAGGTTAGGTTAGGTTAGGTTGGTTTGGGTTGGATTAGGTTAGGTTGGGTTGGGTTGGGTTGGTTTGGGTTAGGTTGGGTTAGGTTGGGTTAGGTTAGGTTACGTTACGTTAGGTTAGGTTAGGTTAGGTTACGTTAGATTAGGTTAGGTTAGGTTACGTTAGGTTAGGTTAGGTTAGGTTAGGTAAGGTTAGGTTAGGTTAGGTTAGGTTTGGTTAGGTTAGGTTGGGTTGGGTTCGGTTGGGTTAGGTTAGGTTAGGTTAGGTCAGGTTAGGTTAGGTTAGGTTGGGTTGGGTTGGGTGTGGTTGGGTTAGGTTAGGTTAGGTTAGGTTAGGTTGGGTTGGGTTGGGTTGGGTTGGGTTAGGTTAGGTTAGGTTAGGTTAAGTTAGGTTAGGTAAGGTTAGGTTAGGTTAGGTTAGGTTAAGATATGGACCGTCGTAAAACCGCAATAAACAATGTCACTTAGCGAGATGCAGTGTTTTTCACCATTAGAAGTCGGGAACTGCGATATCTAATGTGAAAGCGCTTGATACCGTCGTAATGTTGTAGAAAGCAATGTAAAGTACCGAGTAAAACGTTTTCTAACGATAGAAGTGCGAAGGATATGTTAGGTTGAGTTATGTTAGTTCAAGCTAGGTAGCGTCGTGAAACCACCAAAAACGACGTCATCTAACGAGATAGTGTTGTTTTATTGCGAGTACGAAACTGCGATAGGTGAAATATTGTGAAAAGACAAAACGGCATGAACTAGCCAGGTACTGCGTGTTGTACCGTTACAAGTGCGAAACTGCTATGTTGTGACATTCTCGTTAAAGCGCATGCAAGCTTCGTGAAACCTTGAAGAACGATGTGATTTAGCGAGATACAGAGTTCTGTACTGCAATAAGTTGGTGAAAAACTGTGAGGTTATGCAAATATTGTATTAGTGAACGAAACAGTGTAATAGAGCGTTTTTAGATACAAATG